>NC_136879.1:37319408-37416908 GCF_949152265.1 Phoxinus phoxinus
TTTCATGATGTCCAGCAGACTAAACATGGTTTACAAATGACATTTAATTCATTAACTTCCACTTTGTTCTACATCATAAAATAAAATAATGGTCCCACTTTATATTAAGTGGCTACTATGTACTAACATTGAAATTAATAATTTGATACAATGGACTTATTGTGTACATATATGTTTTTACATTGTACTTATATTTTAAAAATACCTGCTTGTAATTACAGCTCTAATTAATGTATGTAATTACATTTGTAATTACACTGTTGACCCTTCCATTATACCTTAACCCACCCTTAAACCTACCCATACCAGCCCACCTGTCCCTAACCTTACCAGTATCACACCTCAATAGCAGTAGTGTTTTACAATAAAATATGAACACAATAAGTACATTGTACTTATTTTTCTATGTAAGTACATAGTACTTAAAGCCACTTAATATAAAGTGGGACCAAAATAATATTTTTAAACCTTTATTTTACTCACTTCTGATCGAAGAAGTCAATTATTTGGGCAAGAGTTGTAAGGTACGCTTTCTGGTCCTTCACACTTTCTGTCCAATGAAGAAGCAGAAAGTGCAGCAGGAGTCCACTCAGAAACACAATGAACTTCTAAAGAGATCAAACACACACATATATAAAACACAACTATATGTTACTGACACATAAATGAATCGACAGTCCTCTGCCTTCACTTGATCAATATCAGATGACAAAATACAAATTAAGAATTAATATCAATTTAAACGACTACCTTTAACACATATAAAATTATATTCAAGGTGATCATATTAAGTATTACGAATATGAATATTACTGACCATTGATGCTGAAGATTCAGGGTTGATGTGTGAGTCTTCTTCAGATGCAAGAGTGAAGATGTAAGTGAGGTATGATGCTTTTTATACTATTTATAGTCATGGACGTTTGACCACCTGGACGTTTGATCCCCCACCTCACCCCCCACCCCCCAATGCCAATTGGCCGAAAACACAGACAGACTTTGAGGGCACATCAGCTGAGTTTGCCAGCTTACAAAGGAATGCCTTCACATATATTGTAAACAACATAGGCCTAATGTGGACATTATTAACCCTTTATATTTGCATTATACACGGCGATTATATATTTAAAACAGTAATATCCTATACTAAACCTAAACCAATCTTGACAAACTATATATCATTTGAAAGATCACAATATCTAGTTTTCATATTTGGTGACTGGTTTTCAAAATACATTACAGAGGAGCCGTAATTTATCAATATGCAACAAGAATATTTTCATACTCCTAAGGCGTGTTCAGACCTTTATTTTGAAATATGATGAACATGAAAAATCATGAAAGAATGGTAGAAACCTTAGTTTGTTTTCATGCCAAGAGTTCAAAAGATGGCATCCATTCCATTGTTTTAGAAAAAAAGGTCTGAAAATTATGTAAATATAAAGAAATAAATTATAGATTCACCATTTATGATGTGGCAGCGAGCTATAATGAGCTATAATGCACATACATGTTTTTTGTGTGTTTCTTAGAGGTTGAATTCATTTTAAAATCTTCCAAACTTTTGCCAAACCATCCTATACTTCTGAATAGGATGTCTATTGTATGAAAATTGTATAAATAATGGTTCAGTTCACTCACCTTATATGGGCAGTAATGTCAACTAGTGAAAAAGTTTGGTACTGCGCCCAAACAAAATCTCACTGAAAGCTTCTTTTTTTTTTGAGATATCAACTTAAAATTTGAAACAACTAGTTCAGACTTTTGCCTTAGATTTTTTTTGCAGTTTTAGAGTCATCCAGGTTTTGAAAATATATATTTTATATAAAACATGAATTAAATGTTTAACATTGTACATTTTCATAAACTTCTATAATTTTTTTCTGTTTAACTGTCTTAATTTATTTCACTTCTACACAAATTTGCCAAGTGTCTTCTTAAAAACAAGACCAATCTTACATCTATTCCAAAACATTCTTGAATTACAACCATTTAAGTTCGGAATGTGCATTTTCATGTCTATTAAAAAAAGGGGGTTAAATGTGAACTGCTCTTGACTTCAGGTTACACAAACAATTACATGTTGATGTTTTATTTGATGTTCTTTTTTATATAAATGTCTGGAATCATAATAAATTAGAGGGATGAATTCAGGTTGATTGGGACACTTTTGCCTTTAAGATGACTGGGGAAAAGGTGTCCCAATCAACCTTAATTCATGTGGTCTGGGGAAAAGAATTGTTACAATGATATGCTGGCAACATTGTTAACAAGTGATTTCAAACTAATCAAAATGATAAAGACTCAGAAGCCTCTGGTCAATGTCTATATGTGTAATGAACAAATCAAAAGCAAAACTGCAAATGAGCTGATTTATGATGAGTTGTGCCAACTGAACATTTAAACGAGGAATTACACACATCTAATTCACATGACGTACATTAGTAAACATAATATTTGTGAACCTGTTACTGAGACAGAGATGCCTTTGAGAACCGCAGCCATGACGTGAAGTCTCCTGATCTTCTGGGTGTTCAGTCTGTGTAAAATGAACTCCTTCAAGCCGTGGTCTGCCCCATAAAACCCTTTGGGTTTTGCGTCCTGATTTCTGCCCAGATGACTTACATTTACTTAGTGTCGTGTAAACAGCACCACCAATATCCACATTTCATTAAGTAAGGTAGTAGTTCCTGTGTCCAAATTCATCCATAGTTAAGTTCTATGATGTAATCACTCGTTTACTGCCAGACAAAATTGTATATACTTTATATATATATATTGAATGTTATTTGAACAAACCAGATAATACAAGTATAATCCAACAAAGTACATTAACAATTGATGAAAGCTTTTTTTATATATAAAATAAATATATGTAAACAGATGATAAAGATCAAGATACAAAAGGTTCCAAATCAAAGGTATTTAATATAAAATATGCTCAAGTAATCCACTGATGGACAGGTAACGTAATAGCTTGTAACACAACAATACTGGACAACTAAAGTGAGCACAAAGAGGAACTGAAATACACTGTGAAAGAAGTGTGGCGGTTCGGGAGGTGGACGAGGTGCTGGAAAACCATAGGGTGGCACATGGGTGGACCAGGGTGGAGCAGTTGGTTGAAGAAGCCATGGAGGAGCTGGTGGTAGGATCCAGGAACGGACGGCCGACAAAATCCCAGAGCAACCTGTGAGAAGGCAATGATGGAGGCGACCCACAGTGGCAGTGATGGAGGGAGAAGCCAGGGTGGTACGACCAACTGAGGAGACACAGGGAGATTGTGACTGAGGCCCAGGTGATGTGCGATGGACCAGAAGATCTGGTGATATCAACTGCCTGGGAGACCAAGGCTAAAAACCCTACTGTCCAATGTTATGGCCAACTCACACCTCAGGCGTTGCTTTGGAGAGGAATTGGTAGCTGGCTCTGTCTCTGTTGTGTGCTTTGGCTCAGGCTTGATGTCAGTGGCGGGTAGTGTCAGACTCAGTGCCTTTCAGTAATGTTTATGATGAAGCTGCTGATGTCAATAGTTTAAATTATGACTAATAAATTGTTTAAATGTATTTCAAAGTCAAAATATTTCTTATTTATTCTTACCGAGCCTGATTGATTTAGTTTACCCCTAAACGTTAATTAGTGCATTAACTATCAAACATATACTAACATGTTTAAAGCTGCTGTTATTCATGCATTAACATCATTATGATCATTATGCATTCGTCTGAAAGAAGAAAGTCATATACACCTAGGATGGCTTGAGGGTGAGTAAATCATGGGGTAATTTCAACCCGATCTCACGGCAATTCGTACAAATTTTACGAGGTGGCTAATTCATACGAATTCATACAACCTCACTCGTACGAATTAGTGCGATTTTTGCTAAATCGTACATATTTCACGAGTTGCTCAATTCGTATGTATTCGTACTAATGACCTACCTAAAACCCTAATGTACATAATTGATTAGAAAAAAACTAAGAAAACTATGAAGAAACAGTTATTTCAACAAAAATACATCAAAAGTGTCACGCAGGGAATTGTGGGAATGTCAATTTATGTTTTTTCACTGTAAATTATACAATGAGTTGTTCTTTTTCACTTTTAAAAACTGTAAATTTAACTGTATTTTACAGTAAAATTACATTAAATGTACCATTAGATCGATCACAGTTATTTACCGTATATAGTAGGGACATTTTCTGTTAACCAATTACCAGTTTTTGACTGTAGCATTTTTACAGTCTTTTACCGTTAAAATCACGATCATTTTTTGGTCATTTTCATTTTAAAGTGAACTACTCCTTTAAAGAATGTCTTCACATATATTGTAAGCCACCAAATTTGATCATTTAATGAGTGTCTTACCAAAGACCTGCTTTAGACTTCAGTTTGCATATTATACAACAAACAGATAATACCTGTCAGAGATTTGTTGTTCTTTTAAGAATGTATATCTGTATGTTTTCCTAATACATTTTATTGTAAAAAATTATATTTTCATTTGTATCACCTTTGTTATTCTTTGAATTGAGTGATTCCTTTTGTCTGTATAACAGCATTAAATGGCATTAAAGAGTATTACTGTTTATATGTTGTTGTTGTTGTTACATAACAAACATAACATCATGAGTCAGCCTGGGTGGCAAATGTTGAGTCTTGGTTTATTGAGATATGAGAGGCTGTTTAGAGAAAAGCAGCGCTGACATATCTAGATCTGCAGGGTCTTCATGGGCTGCCACTGCTTTTCTAAATGAGTTCCCCCTCTATATGTAACATCTTTACCATAATCTCCTTTGAGTTTGGGCCTCAGCTCCTGATCAAAGAGTTTAGAAACAAAGGTTTCAACACTGCCTTTGTTTATCATTTATTTGCATTTTTATAAAGTATCATAATCATATAGGTATTCATATTCAACTTGTAGATTTGCATTAATATGGTTTTAATATGACTAATTGCTATTAACCATTGGACTCTTTATAATTAAAATAAAAACAAGAAAAACAACCAGTGATAAAAAGCCTAAATAGTAAACATTTAAAAGTGAGATTAATAAGGTAAATAAGGAAGCAGGTGTCAAGATGTTTTTAATTAACTAGAATATTTTTTCTTGTAGATGACTAACATTTACTTGGCTGTTGTGTGAACAGGATCTCCAGAAGGAATACCAACACTTTGAATGACTAAGTGTGGCTATTTTTAGTAGCTAGTAGTGTGTGTCTAATTTCAATAACTCCTCCTTGGCGCTTCATTGGCCGGTTTATTGCCCCACTGATCATCGTCCTATGAGGTGAGCCCTCATCTGCTGCCAGACTAATATCAACAGATGCCAAAATGATGATGATTTCTAGGGTGTGTTTCCTTCACCTTCACAAGGATGACATTCATTCTCACTCACACGTGGAAGAGGAAAGCACGAGGCACGATCTTCATTTCCTCAAATGTCTTTTAAAGGATCTTCCATGTTTCAGTCAAATCAAAAGATTTTTGAAACACTTTCAGTGAACTGTGGTTTTTCCACACTGAATGTCTGATAGTTGGAAAACATGCGAAACATAACTCAAGCAAACACTCTTTTCATACTTTTACTTCCTTTTTTGCTAATATTACCTTCAAATGGTAAAAGGTCATTCGATAGTTTGAAGTTTGAAGTCGTTGAAGTCACGTCAGGCATACTTACTTCTGGTCAAAGATGTTTACAATAATAGGACCAAGAGGAATGTCCACACAATCTGTGACTCTGCACTTCGAGTCAAAAGAAAAGCAGAAAGTGTCCACTAAGTGGCGCCATTGAGTTATTCATAACACAAAGACACAATTAAATATGAAATTCTCCAAATAACAGGCCCAAAATTAGATGAAAATGTGACAAATGCACATTCAGACTAGACTAACAAAAGTTGTTACCGTGATGAATATTGTGGATTGTAGAGAAGGTGTAGAGACGGTCTGCTGAAGTTCAAACTGAGCATCAGAATGGGGAAGAAAGGTGATTTAAGTGACTTTGAATGTGGCACAGTTGTTGGTGGCAGACGAGCTGGTCTGAGTATTTCAGAAACTGGGATCTACTGCTGATCTACTGGGATTTTCATGCACAACCATCTCTAGGTTTTACAGAGAATTGTCAGAAAAAGAGAAAATATCAGTGAGCGGCAGTTCTGTGGGTGAAAATGTCTTGTTGAGGTCAGAGGTCAGAGGAGAACGGCCAGACTGACTCGAGCTGATGGAAAGGCAACAGTAACTCAAATAACCACTTGATGCAACTGAGATTTGGTGTAAACAACATGAAAGCATTAATCATCAATGGTTAAGGCTGCTGGTGATGTAATGGTTTAGGGGTAACACTTTACAATAAGGTTCGTTAGTTAACATTAGTTAACTACATTAGTTAACATGAACTAATAATGAAGTGCACGTATACAGCATTTATTAATATTTGTTCATGTTAATTTCAACATTTACTAATACTTTATTAAAATCTTGTGCACATTAGTTCATGCACTGTGAACTAACATGAACAAACAATGAACAGCTGTATTTCTATTAACTAACGTTAACAAAGATTAACAAATACAGTAACAAATGTATTGCTCATGGTTAGTTCATGTTAGTTAATACATTAACTAATGAACCTTATTGTAAAGTGTTACCGGTTTAGGGAATATTTTCTTGGCACACTTTGTTACCAATTGAGCATCGTTTAAACCCCACAGTATTGTTGCTGACCGTGTCCATCCCTTTATGACCACAGTGTATCATCTTCTGATGGATACTTTCAGCAGGATAACACGCCATCTCACAAAGCTCAAACAATCTCAATCTGGTTTCTTGATCATGAGAATGAGTTCACTAAACTCAAATGTCCTCCACAGTCACCAGATCTCGATCACAAAGCAGCTTCGGGATGTGGAGGAACGGGAGATTCACATTCATGGATGTGCAGCCGACAAATCTGCATGATGCTATTATGTCAGAATGGACCAAATACTCCAGCTCCTTATTGAATCGATGACACAAAGAATTAAGGCAGTTCTGAAGGCAAAATTGTCCAACCCATGTGTATAATATTTTAATTTGATTTAAAAATGATGATGTCATTTTAATAATTCATGTTAAAAATTCTAAAATGTTATTAAAAAGTATATTGTTTAAATTATTTACTTGTTTTCAATAATAATAATTATTTATTAATTTATTTTTTATTATTATTATTTAAAGGTACACTCTAAAAAACGCTGGGTTGTTTCAACCCAATTTTGGGTAAAATATGGGCAAACCCAACCGTTGGGTTAAATTTTTACATTACATTTTAAACCCAACATTTGGGTTTGTCCATATTTTACCCAAAATTGGGTTGAAACAACCCAGCGTTTTTTAGAGTGTACTATATATTATTAATATTATATTTTATGCTAGTAGTAGCATAGAAGTACTTCATTGATGCCAGTTGGGAAATTAAAGTGCATTAGCAGCAATACATGAAGACAGTAAAATATACATAAAACACACATATAATAAATAAACAAATTGCCCCAATTTTTTTTTTAAGAAGGACAAAATAGAGTAAAATATCAATAAAACCGGTCAAACAATAAAAGCAGTAATGCCTATTTTATGTCTGATAATTAACTGCATTAAGTAGCTTTACGATGGGTGTAGTGACCTCGGCAGGGTTGTCCTATAGGAATATATTTCTCCTTTTTTTTTTTTTTTTATTAGTTACTGAGTTGCTATCTGTGAGCATTGTTCAAAATCAAGAATTGAAAGGAATCTCTATTTTTGGGAGGGAAATTAAAAACTCACAGTTGGCAGACGACACCACGTTGTTCTTAAAAGATGGAAAAAATGTGTCAAAGGCTTTAGATTTAATTAACCAATTTTCTTGTGCTTTTGGTTTAAAATTGAATATCTCAAAATGTGATATCATACCTGTCCATGGTTTAAATTATGATTCAATAGAAAATATTCCTGTTAAGTCCACAGTGAAATACTTTCTTTTCTTTTGGCAAGACAACATTTAAACTTTTCATCTAGGATCATTAAATCTAAAAATATTCTTAATATCTGGCTACAGCGGGACCTGTCGTCTTTCTCATTTTGTATATCTTTATCTTCATTTGTGGAGAAAAAAATTGCTAAAGAAGCCTTATTTGATGACTATTTGCCAGTGTGACACATTCTTTCAGTTTAAAAGACATATTTTTTTATGACGATAAAAATAAATCCAGTATATTGTGAATTTCTTTATTTTATATGGCAAATTCTTCATTCTTAAACAAAAGTTTAATGGTATTCGGTCCTGTCCTTATTTTGACACTGAATTAATCTCACTTCTTAAATCTCTTCATAATATAAATAATAAAAAAATCCCTTAGATTTATAAAATATTATAAAGGAATATTTAAATAAAATACATGCACTTGAAAGCTTTCCTTGTATATGTATGTTATTTTGTCAATACAATTGTAGGGTATGCCATCATATTTCGCCTTGTTGTTCCTTTGTTTTTCATTGTTTTATATAATTATTATTATTTGTATGTATTTGTATGTCATTCCTTAACAATGTTCTTATGTTATTGAGCATATATATATATATATATATATATATTTTTTTTATTGTAAAAACTAGGACTTAGAAGTGGACTAAACAAGGGAGCGGGACACGAGGTCGTCCCGTAAAAATTACATCCCCAAGTCAAAAATGTCTAGTGACTGATAACATCTCAATTTTTCACTTAGTCTGACATATTATTTCCCATTGAGCCAATGTTAACAGACTATTGCAACAATTAATTCAATATTTTTACTTGGCTGATGTAATTAATTCAATATTTTACAGAATTTCACTTGAGCCAATTTAAAAATATAGATGTGACCAGTCAATAGAATATTTTGACTTGGAGAGGTTAATTTATTTTTACAGTGTACAAACAAACATAGAAAAATGAAACCCATAAGACTGCCAGGGCAGAACCCTGACAATGTGTGTATAATATTTTTTATTTTATTAAAAATTATGATATTATTTTATTAATTAATGTTACAAATTCAAAAATATTATTGAAATAGTATATTGTTTAAAATATTTACTTATTATCAATAATATTAGTTATTATTATTATTATTTAAAGGTATTATATATATATTTTATTCTGCAATAATGATGCTGACTGTACTTAATTAAATATGATTTAAAATGTTGCTGTATGGCTTGTGCAAACAGCATTCGTAAAAAAAAAAGACCTTTATTATCTGTTTGACACATCAATAATCTGGCTTTTTTTCTTCAGTCCTTCCAGTCGTGTAGAGTCAAGATCAGACTGAACCTCTGGTCCCATAATTATGTATTTATGTGTCATCTAAATATGTGCTAAATATATATAGCATTTCATATTCATGCCACAGCTTAAAAAGTAAGATAATGGAAGGATATCATCCATATGACTAAAAAAACGTGTTCTTATAGAGTGTGTTTAAATGAGATGAAACTTTGAACCATAAATGATGCTCAAATATATTTTTATTTGCTCCAGTAGCAGACATGATGACATCAGTTTACTCTAACAATAATTACCAGCTAATCAAGCACACGCAATATCACAATTTATGCATTTCACAGATTGTAGAATTTATTTACCAATTTTAATGTTTACTGCAATTGCTGTAAAACAGAAAACAATCCTCAGCTAAATAAAACTATATGTGTGAGGAAAGCAACTGTCAAGTATAAGCAACATGCAGGGGTTTACATTCAGCGCTGTTTCTCACACACTGGTAATATGTTAAATCACGGGCTATTTCCTTCAGTTTGTCTATCACCTCCTGCCTTTCATCATACTTCCAGAAGTCTTGGAAAGCAAGGGCTTTAATTCCCTTATAGTCTTTTAACTGTGTAAGACTGGCTTGAATGTTGTATTTGCCATTTAGGCATGTTTTCAAACAGGGTGAATTTACAGTGAAATAAACCACACATTTATCTTCTACATTTAAGATGTTCTTCAGATCATTCATCAGGCGATGCTCTGAATGTTCCCTTCCACCTGAATGTTGTACTTCACCAGGCCTTGCAGCGATGAGGTCAAGGTTAGCACTCTGATAAACCTCATTTTTCTGAAGTGCTTCTTCCACTAGAACCAGTAAGTTCTGATCTGGAAAGCCAGAAGAACCTCGAAGACATGTTTCCTTCTCGACTCTGAACACAACAGCGTATTGTCCCATGTAACACAACCTGGGAATTAAAGCAGTGGGAATTTAATGTTGTGTGTTAAAAATTACTAATATTAATAGAAGTAATGTATTTATTAGTATGTAATACTTCTGATTTATAACTTATAATAAACTCTGTTATACTAAATCCACTACTTAAAAAAAAAAAATTTATATATATATTTTTTTTCTTGTAAATTCTTTATATATTTTTTGTTGTGTATATGTAATTTTTCTTTGTTTTTTGTTTTGTTTTTAATTTGTAAATTCTACTAATATGTTCAATCAAAGACACTTACTTTTTCTGAAATGTCGTTACAATCTTCATGAGGGTTGTTGGGTCCACATCCTCTTCTACAGCACAAGTGCTAAAGTGAAGCAGGCCGAGCAGGACGATCCTCAGTGGTACAGTGAAAACCTGAAGCAAACACACAAATACAAACACTTATACACAAATATGCACAGTACACACAAAGTGCATTGAAATTCAAAACAGCATTCTGTTTGAGGCAGGAATGGAATTTTTCTTGACATCTTATGCCCACTTTTTCTGAATATTTTTGGTAAAAATTATGAGTTTTCAAAAGAAACGTGAGCAAACAATTATTAAGTGATAAAGAAGTATGAATATGACTTACCATGTTATCTGTTGCTGAGATCAGAAGGTTCAGAGATGTTGTGTGAGTCTGCAGTGAAGCAGGAGTGATGAGGAAGAGGAAGAAGATGCTTTTTATTCTGACACTCGACCAGCCCTCTTCTTCAACACCATGAAAAGACCAATTAAAACGCTTCACACTTGCATCACTGACGCCTTTAATAATGTCACTGAGCATCTTTGTGTGTGTCACCATGTACGGTATGTATGTTGGACTTCCTCAAAATGGTCAATAAGAAATAAAACAATTAATAATTCCAGCAAGAACTCTAAAAGCTGTCATGGGATCCTCCAATAAAGCTATCCCAGGAAATGGATTTAAGGCAGACAATTGTCTTGGGCCCGAAGTAATGCGCAGGAACATAAATATGAAAATGAATTATGATCTTACATTGTTAATTTAATAATTAACAATGGTAAGTAATTAAGTTGGCTTGTGAAAGCCAATTTATTTAAATCCTATTTAAACTTATTGGATATTAAATTATGCAAGTTAGTGTGTGTTATAACACCCTAGCAACACCATAGCAACCACCCATAACACCCTAGAAACTGCCTAAAATACCTTAGAACTCCCTAGCAACACCATAACAACCACCCAGAACACCCTAGCAACCTCCCAAAATACCTTAGAACTCCCTAGCAACACCATAGCAACCACCCAAAACACCTTAGAACACCCTAGGAACCACCCATAACACCCTAGCAACCACCCAAAATGCCTTAGAACACCCTAGAAACACCATAGCAACCACCCAAAATACCTTAGAACTCCCTAGCAACACCCTAGCAACCACCCAAAATACCTCAGAACTCCCTAGCAACACCATAGCAACCACCCATAACACCCTAGCAACCACCCAAAATACCCTAGCAACCACCCAGAACACAATAGCAACCACTCAAAATACCCTAGCAACCGCCTAGCAACACCATAGCAACCGCCTAGCAACACCATAGCAACCACCCAGAACACCCTAGCAACCACCTAGCAACCACTCAGAACACCTTAGCAACCCTCTAGAAACACCCTAGTAACTTTAAACTACTTCAAACTATACTTTAAACTATTTTAAACTTTAAACTACTTACACTTCAAATCACTTTAAACTACTTTAAACTTCAAACTACTTTAAACTAATTTAAACTTCAAACTACTTTAAACTACTTTAAACTTCAAATTAATTTAAACTTCAAACTACTTTAAACTTCAAACTTTTTCAAACTATCTGGTCCAAACTTTCACAAGCCAAAGTTTGTCTCAACGAACTTTTTAATCTAGTTGCAATTGCAGTCACAATGTATACAATATCTTTTTTTCCTTTTCTTTTTTCTTTTTCACTCCCTCAGCCATTGCATTAAACACTCTTGCAGAAGTGTTTTTAAATGGATTTACTCATCAAGCCATTCTAGGTGTATATGACTATCTTCTTTCAGACAAACACAATCTGAGTTATATTTAAAACTATCATTGCTCTTCCAAGCTTTATAATGGGAGTGAATAGAGGGTGAGATTTTGAAGCCCCCCAAAAAATGCACCCATACATCATAAAAGTAATCCATACAGTAATCCATACGTCTCCAGGGGTTAATAAAGGCCTTCGGAAGCAAAGCGATGCGTTTGTGTAAGAAAAAAAAAAAAAATCTGTGTTTCTGTGTCACGTGTCGGGTCAAAGGTCACTCTTCCACCGCAAATCACTGCATACAGCCGTCTGCCGGAAGCTAGTTATTATCTAATAAAGTTTTAAATATGGATATGTTTCTTACAAAAACGCATCGCTTCGCTTCAGAAGGCCTTTATGAACCCCCAGAAGCTGTATGGATTAATTTTATGATGAATGCATTTTTTTCGGCCTTCAAAATCTACCCCCAATGCCCCCCATTCACTACCATTATAAAACTTGGAAGAACTAGGATATTTTTAAATATAGCCTATCTCCGATTGTGTTTGTTTGAAAGAAAATAGTCATATACTGTACACACTGTAAAAAAATGTCCATCTTACGTTTTGTTTGACAAATTCTGTTTTTAAAGTTTATTCAACTATTCAACACTATATCAACTTTAAGTTTGTCAATATGATAGACCACACAGGATGATGAGCATGCGCAGTACGATCACTGTTTTATTTATTTTTGTATAAATGGCACTGCTGCGCCATTATTAATATATCTTCTGAGGCGGTTCGTCTTCGAGTTGCTCATGCGGCGCACATTTTGGTCAATTTGGTTTTGTTATATTTAGTTTTATTTTCGATAGATTTTGAATGATATTTGTTGACAAAATGTGCTTCTGTAAATGTGTAGGCGGCTGCAAGTTGGTCAGTTCCATTTCTCCCGCAGTTGTCTCAGGTTTTCTTTTTGTTTTTTGTTTTTTGCAGTTGCCTCAGGTGTGGCTGTGGCGCAAATGTTTTCAACAGTATAGTCACTTCTGTAAGTTTTGTTATTTATTTTAATTTATGATAGATTTTGAATGATATTTGCTTGCAATATGCATTCATTTTGTACAATTGTGTAGGTGGCTTTGGGTTGTGGACAACATAATTCAAGTTCTACCAGAAAGATTCGGGAGATAAATTGATACAACAGCGTATATTTATTAACAGCCCAGCAAGCATGAATTTATAAAGTTCTTTGGCGTAGGCCCCGTCCTTAGAGAGCAATGCGAGGGTAGCGGAATCTGCATATCCTGCCTGAAGACGAAGGCAGGGGCGCAGCCGACCCCCCTGTGGGTAAGGAAGGGACCATCCTGGTGGTGGTTGGGGAGGATGGAGGTAATTGGCAGCGTCAGCATCTGCGAACTCAGACAAATGTAAGTACCGATCTTTTATACTGTGAGTATCAGCACATGATTGGTTAGAAGTGAAGTATTACGTGGCACGCAGATTGAGTCTTCCTGGCAGAACTTACGCTAAAGCTTGCATTTCTGGGGGTGATTTAATAAAAAAAATTGTGTCTCATGTGTTTTTGACCAAAAAAAGTATTTTCTTAATTGAAATGCTGTTCCTTAGGGGAGCGCGGGGCACAACCTAACGCGGGGCTAAATGTAACACGGACCTTTTACGTAGTTACTCAGGGTCACGCGGGTTGTGTTTACGCTCTTTTTCTCTCGCTGCCAGAAGACGGTCTCCCGTGGATTTGTGAAAAGTTTTGGTAATATTTTGTGAAGATACGGGACAAAGAGTGTTTTGACACCATCTAAGTATTTTTTTTCATCATACATATTTTTCTGTTTCTGAGTTGTGTGTGTACGTCACCAAATCTAACTTTATATTGCCTTAATCACTGTCTTGTTGGCTAAAACATGGCACCATTTTGAAACATGTCAGCAACTCCTAGCAACTGTTAGCTAGGTTTAAAATATTTTTTACACAGCAGGGTTAGTTGTAGCACGGTGTTACAACTAAGCCGCCAAGTGTTCACAATATTGTAGGCTATGGGATTTGTTTACTATATTGATCACTTGTTTATTTATTACAAATATTGCCTGTTTTCATGTAATAAACACTTTAAAATGTGATTTTAAGCTTGTTTTCATTATTATTACTGTTACTATTAATAATAATAATAATTTTGCATGCAAAACTGTTCAGCCCTTTCCTATATCTCTATCCATGATATTGATCCATAATAGAAGGATGATTGGATGAGGGATGGATGTATGGATATCTATCTATACAGATGTACAAACAATATCAAACTATACAGATAAAATAGTACTGAATTATGTGTGTTACACACAAGTGTTACAACTAACCCCTCTGTCTGTTACAACTAACCCCGCATATGGGGTAAGTTGTAACATTTGCACTTCTGTCACTTTCAGTGCAACTGTACGAAAATGGAAGGTCCTAGAAAAAAACTTTAAGTGTTCATTTGTAGCAGAGATGTGTATGTTTCTTGTGTAAAAGAAAAATTAATCTAACCTAATTATTTTTTAAATAATTGAGCCAAAACCAAAATGCGTTAGGTTGTGCCCCGCTCTCCCCTATGCACAATTCTGTTAAGTTAATGTGATTGTTCAGTGCTAAGTTCAGGGTTTCCGTGGCCCGCAGGGCATTAAAGGGATACTCCACTTTTTTTGGAAATAGGCTCATTTTACAACTCCCCTAGAGTTAAACAGTTGAGTTTTACATTTTTCGAATCCATTCAGCCAAACTCCGGGTCTGACGGTACCACTTTTAGCATAGCTTAGCATAGATAATTGATTCTGATGGGTCCAGTAGCATTTCTTTCAAAATGACCAACGAGTTTCAATATTTTTCCTATTTAAAACTTGACTCTTCTGTAGTTAAACCGTGTACTAAGATCGACGGAAAATGAAAAGTTGCCAAGCCTATATGGCTAGGAACTACTTTCAAGGAACTGTGCGGTCGTACCATGGGTGCAGCAGCGTAATGATATGACGAAGCACTTGCCGTCAACAAACCAACGTGACAACCTGCTTGTACAGGGAGCGTGCCTTGTAACATGGAGACATTTGTGGGAGACGATTTAGATGACATTTTCTTTGGTGCTGATCCCGAACCATATTTATGGTTAACCATGGCTAATCGCACAGGAAACCTAATTTGCCGCATAAAAACACAAACTTAGTCCCGGTCATGTTGGAAGTTATCGAGCTGGGGACTATTTTCAGGTGCTTCGTCATATCATTACGCCTGCACCCATGGTACGGCCGCACAGTTCCTTGATTCTTACGCCGGAATGAGAGTAGTTCCTAGCCATATAGGCTTGGAAAATCGCAACTTTTCATTTTCCGTCGATCTTAGTACACGGTTTAACTACAGAAGAGTCAAGTTTTAAATAGGAAAAATATTGAAACTCGTTGGTCATTTTGAAAGAAATGCTACTGGACCCATCAGAATCAATTATCTATGCTAAGCTATGCTAAAAGTGGTACCGTCAGACCCGGAGTTTGGCTGAATGGATTCGAAAACGGTAAAACTCAACTGTTTAACTCTGGGGGAGTTGTAAAATGAGCCTATTTCCAAAAAAAGTGGAGTATCCCTTTAAAAGCATGGCCTAAAAGTCATTAAATGGATTCTGCAAAAATGAAGGCCTTAAATAGCATTCAAAAGCATTACATTTGAATCCTACAGGAAAAATCACAAGTTTAAATGGTGTATTGTTTTAATTAACTATGTTCTTGTATGGCATGCAGATGTATTTTACAGATATGTGCAGAATTCTATTGAGTCACTCGAGTTGATCTAAGGACAACCTTTCTTGGTCCCTTGGATTCACTCGCTCCACGGCTGCTGAAGCTCTAGATCAAGAAGTGGGGCCCTGGGAAAAGATATCCAAACACTCCTAGACAAACAGGTATCCTGTTTATTTTGGACAATAACATTAATTACTCAATTTATGATAGGTTTTAACAAACATAACAACATAAAAGGTGAACTGTTGAAATACATTTGTATAAAAATTATTATTTTAGTTTTTCTTGATACATTACAGAACACTAATATAGTGGCACACCAGAAATCAACAGCACTTCGCGGCCTTCCCTTGTTGCTAAAAGAAAGGAATCTGATTTATCATGCCAAAAAAATATGGCTGTTTTGTAGGGACAATGTAGCCTTTTTAGATTTTCATATATATATATATATATATATATATTCATATATATATATATATAGCCTATGTATGTATATGTATCCCTCTTTACAACGTCAGACACAACGGTGATTAATGATTAGCCTTTTGCTTGACTACATTATCAAACAGCTAATAATCTGTTGCTAATGTTAGAATCGTCAGCTACCTTCTAAAAATTAGCATCCTTAGAAACACTTTGAATAGGGATGCATTGAAATGAGAATCCTTGGTGAGCATAAGGGGGCTTTCACACTGGTAGTTTGGTTCGTAACGGGGCACGGTTCGCATGAAAATGTGAACGCTGTCATGCGGAGCCGGGTGCGCACTGGGGTACCGAACCCGAGACTATACTGGAGGAGGTGGTCTGAGTTCGGTTGCTCCCGAACCGTGCCGGTTTGCGTGAATGTGAAAGCAACGGACCACGGACTCGGGTGCGGGCTTGTTCAGGAAATAAAGTGACTGGCGCATGCGTTTTAGCTGATTATTATGTATTTAGTTAAATAAAACGCATGTAAGGGATGGTATATAGCTGGATAATAGATGGATGGATAATAGCACCGAATGAATAAAAAACACAATATATTGACCCGCGTTCTGTTTTCTATCATGCACCATGCACGTTTGCGATGACGAAATATGCACGCAAACGCACCACGGTCCGATAGAATCAAGTTGAGTGTGAAACCAGACCAACACTAGGGGGGCGCCGGGAACTCTCGGGCTCGGACCGCAGCAAACGAGCCCAGTGTAAAAGCCCAGACTTCTTTCAAAAACATTAAAAAATATATAAATGTTTCCAAACTTTTGACCAGAACTGTATGTATTGTGACGGAACTGCTGCCTCTCCCTTATTATCAGTGCCACCCCGTCCCTTATGCCTGGCTCACACTACAGGAGTTTTAGGCCGATTTATACCCGATTTCCCCCTCCCAAGAATCAGAGAAAAAATCTTGTCGAGGACCTCGATCGGTTGCGATGTTCGGCACAGATTATCTGGTAATGTGAGGTGTTCACAGATCGAATCTTGCCCCACCCGATCTGCTCTCACACAAATCGGGCTCGAAACATGTTTGATATTTATCGGGATGAGCAAGATTGTGATTACGTCAGTAGCCTACTGTCACAATAGCCAATAGGAAACAAGTCTACGACGAGACGGAAGTGACAGACATTTCTTACCTGCATTTCTCGCTGAAGAACTGACAATCCATGTTCAGTCCATCTCCCCAACCATTTCATTCTCATCCACACTCGTTTATTCTTCCGCTTTTTCTCACAACCAACGATCATTATTGATACAGCAAGTTTTCGTGTTACAGTATCCATTTTGTTTGTACATCCACTTTCCCGCTTCCGATCTGCTGCGTAGATCACATGAGGCGCTTCCTCTGGCACGATAATCTTAAGCCCCATTCACACAGCACTTTGAACCCGGTAGGCAGTGGGCCAAGTCTGTTTTTCTCCTTTAGTTTTCGATTTGATAGATCTCCTCCAGGGAACTGGTTAATTTTTTATAACTGGCTTTATAAATTGTTGTTGAGCACATTACTGCTTGTTTCCAACGTCAATTGTTGCACATTAAAAATATAACGTAGATATAATCTCGCTAGCTAACCACAAAATGTTAGCCGGAGTAAGAACCAATCAAAGCTCGTGTTGTTACCTTGTCAACTTGAGTTGACCAATCACGTCATTATTTGAACCGGTGCCCGAAGACCCGGATGTGAACTGAACTCGCGGGCGCGGCGGCCGGTCAGTGGCGAGTCCTCCGTTTTTTGGCTACAGTGTATGACTTGGCTGCACCACACATCGTGGAAACGGTAGGTAACTGATTAGCACTAGCATTATCCGAAACATTGTAAAAAGTCTGAATGCATTGGTCTTGGCATATGTTCGCCGAATGCTACACACGTGGGTAATGCTAAGCTATTTGTCGTTTTAAATGTAGCTAGTATACGGCAAGTTGGCTAGTGTTAGCACCTGAAGTAACTTTGTATGGTAGGATCAGCTTTTTTTCTGTGGATACCGCAAGCTAATTATTTATTTAACTGTGTGTTGTAAAGAGTTTATCAAGGGCGTATTTGCATTTGTCTTAAAATGTTGACTATGACGCTGAAGTTTTTTTTTTTTTTTTCGTCCAGAAGAAGAAAGTTTTAAAGTTTTTTTCCATCGTTCAGCCCCTTCCGTGTAACTAGCTAACAGTTATATTAATTTATCTTATTTGAAGTGAAGCTTATGTACTGCGAGAGTATTTCCCAAACATCTCCAGGAGTAAGTTAAACGATACACGTTGTCCTGCCTGCTTTAGACATCTCCCTGCTCCAACACAGATGATTTAAACAGCTTCCATAGTTCATAATGAGTTGACAGTTTGAATCAGCTATGTTGGGGCAGGGAGATGTCTAAAACACACACGGTTATATAGTTAGCTTACGTTATCTCCTGATTCCTGTCTAATCGCACATTGTATTTTGTATATTTTGCATGCGTTTCCTCTCCTGATGGTGAAGCCGACATCGGGCTGAAGGCAGACGCTCTTGGAACACCTCACTTGGGTGAAGTAGGCAACGCATTAACGGTATCTCCATGAGGCAACGTCCACGTTGGATTTATTTTGTATAGTTGGCTAATGTTATAGTAAGGCAAACATTAGATAAGGGGTTTTCAAAGTCTGAGACTGCGTGCCTTCAAACAAAGCGTGGGAAACGACGTGCCCCCCGCCACATTTTTAGTTTACTTGGTAAGTTTCGCTCAATTCCTGGATGCCTTTGGGATCATAATTATATATTTTTTATCCCATAGGCACTCAACATTTGAGCCAAAATAGCCTAATATTGCTGAACATAACTTCTTACTGCACCAAACAGTTATAAACAAAGGTCTGTCCTAAGGCATTTATTAGTTTCAGCCTGATGAGGGGAAAACAGTTCCCAAAAACTACTGTATCTGAACTCTCACACATGTGGGCTATTCTGTGTGATCTCCTTTTGATAACTAATGCAAGTATTGTAATAGTTTCACTTCCATTGATCCTCCCCTGAAACTGTTCGGAGCCCCCCTAGGGAGGCCCGCCACACACTTTGAAAACCCCTGAGTTAGATTATCAACGGCTAACTAGGGCTATTTAGTGAATTTACAACACCAGACAAAAACGAACTTGAACCAGATTAACTTTTATTAGTGTCATGTTATTTAAAGATGTACTCAGGCCATGGCTGCACGCTCACAATGTTGTGTGTTTCATCCTTAGACAGCGTTGCTGCAGTTCCTACATATGGCGCTTTTCCACTGCATGGTACGGTACGGCACGGCACGCTTTGGTGCTTTTCCACTGCATGGTACGGTACGGCTCAGTACGGCACAGCATGCTTTGGCGCTTTTCCACTGCATGGTACGGCTCGGTTCGGTACGGCTCACTTATGGCGCATTTCCACTGCATGGTACAGTACGGTACGGCTCGCTTCGGCTCGCTTTAAATGGTACCACCTCTGTTGAGGTTCCAAGCGTACCGTACCGATACTAAATGTGACGTGAAAACACTGCAGATCACTGATTGGTCAGACAGAATCGTCACTTCAGCGTCATTGTATTTGCGACACGAGACACTAAACCCGCTAGATGTAAATAGCCAGACAACAGCCAACGCGGTAGCACCTGTATTTACTTAACAAAAGAGGTAAAAAAAAAATTAAACAAGAAATGGCTGAATCGTGGTCAGTGGACGAGGTGCAGACGTTCCTCTCGTTGGTTGCCGAGGAGTGGATCCAGCGAGAGCTGGATGGGGCAATACGGAATGAAAAAGTGTTCCAAGAAGTAGCACAGCTCTTAGCCGCACACGGCTACCACCGGACCTACAAACTTAGAAATAAAATAAAAAACTGAAAAGTGACTACCGAGCCAGTAGAGGCGGCAACTATTAACGATCAGTCCCACCCACTTTGAAGCGGTACTAACTGCAGTGGAAAAGCAACCGAGCTAAAGCGAACCGTACCGAGTCGAGTCGTACCACGCAGTGGAAAAGTGAAGCGAGCCGAACCGTTCCGCGCTGAACCGAGCCGTACCATGCAGTGGAAAAGCACCAATAGACACATGTCTGTGCATGGTAGCTGGTGCTTTCTACATGTGCAGTTCCCCCCCACACATTGTAATGCTTTGCACTGGCAATGCACAAGCTCCAAGACACTTTTTGGTGCTGGTGGAAATGTCATCCAATGAACTGCATAGAATTCCCCCTCGATCCTCCATCCATGCTGCATTGGGGGAGGTATGTCTGGCAGGCTTTGCAAACTTCTCCTGTAGAACAGAGGAATAGAAAATATTTTGGTATATATTCCAGTATGAATAGGATGAATTGTCAGGTAGACAAATATGACAAAGAATGTGTTTATCAAAGGTGGTTACTTTTAATCTAGTAATCTCACTGTTTAGATTTGTAAGAATACCATGTAATGTCTTTGTTTCAAATAAAACATTCCTTTAAAAAAATGACTTTTGTGTTCAATTCATTGTCAACCTTACACTATTCACTGTAATCTTATATTGAATATGCTTTTTGCCCTTGTTAAATCTCCAGCTTTTCAATAAAAATTTTAAGATAAAGTGTTCAAAAATATACATGAATAAAAAATCACTTTGTGTAGTTAAGATTCACTGGTAGTGTGAGGTTTATTTAACATACTTTCTTAAACTAACTACAATACACACATACATAGCCAAAGTTACACGATCAATACACAATTATTTTAATAGAAAATTTGCAGAATTTATGGATTTGATACATACCTTCAGTATCTTTGGCTGCCATTTCTCTCCTCCTACATGCTCTTGCAATGTGATCTTTATTGGTGAAGAAAGAGCATGTAGCATTCCCTATGGAAGCCCACATTAACTGGCACATCTTGGGCTCTCCAGGTTTCTGTTAAATTTAATGTTGCTATGGCTTTTTCAGCTATTAAACTCTCAGCAGTGTTGAGGTTAACCCATTTCTGGGCACACTGAACAAATGATGCCCAACTTGTTTGAGAAAATAAGGTTATTGGGCTTTTTGCCCTAGAAGCAACATGTATACAGCACTTCATATTGTCGCACACCGGCTGTCAATCGCGTCCCGCTTTGTTATGCGGTCTATGTCAATTTCGATGTATGTCACGGGTGATCAATAACCTTAGAGGTCTTCTGACGGTAAGTGCACAATGTATAGTATAGCTCGTGTTGACAAAAAGTATATAAAGACTATTTAAATCGCAGGATTTCGTTATAAAGAGAGCAAAGTTACTGTATCAAATATGTTGGTTGTCAGGGAGACGTGACAGTTTGTCAAGGAGACGGGTGATTTGTTTACGTTTTCTGGCGCTACGATTTAGTAGTTCTACAAATTTGCCCGTTTAAAAATGTAAGAGTTTAAATCGATATCTTCATAAAATGTGCACACATCAACGTTGGAAACAATGATTACACTACTTATAAGAATTTTTACATGCCATCTGTAAACAAATCACTTAGTTCCTTGGCAGGGATCTGTGAAATTCACAATTTCGGGGTCCGGCCCACGGCCTACGGCAAATTGCCGGCAAATTGCCGGAACGCCTTCTGTGTGAACGCAAACACGACCCGGGTTTAATGCCGGGATCGATGCCGGGTTGGGGACCTAGTAACATTGCCGTGTTCAGACCCGGAACGCGCGCTGTGTGAACAAAAGCCAGGACAAATGCCGTAAGGGGTGTGTCGTAGTGATGATGCACGAGCCTTCGCAATGACGTAGTTATCGTGCGACTCTGTTAGAAGAAAGTTTGTGTTCGTCATCGATACAAGAAAGAACGAAAAGATGTCTGCAAACTGGACTGAAGCAGAGACCCGAGAGCTCCTTGCAATCCGCGCCGAAGCTGAGATCGTTCGCCACCTTATACGTCACATCATAACGTCACGCGTCTATCCGGGACATACCCGGGTTGTGTGTGAACGCGCTCTCTGATTCCGGCAAATCACTGGCAGTGTGAATGAACCATTTTCAAACGAACCCGGGTCAAATCCCGGGTCACTTTATCCGTGTATTTTCCGGAATCTCTGTGTGAAAGGGGCTTTAGTAACATTTTGTAGTGTGTAATGCGCCGTGATTTTCAAATCTTGTAGTATGAGCCTGTTTAAGATTTGAGGTAAGAAAATCTGCAAAGATTCTCCTAAAGTGTGTGCTGCAACCAGATTTAAAAATCGGTTAGGATTTCAAAACTCCTGTAGAGTGAGCCAGGCATAAACCAACCACCCTTCGCTAGGATCCCGACTGGAGTGGGTGTTTAGAGAGGAGGGGCGCTGAAACAGAATTGTTATTATTTCTTAAGTCTAGTAGTAAATGTTTTATGAGCAGGAGGAGAAACATATTCATCTGCACAGTCACGCAGAGCCGAAGCACAACAAAAACAATGTTCTTCCACCAAATGCTTGTTTTGTTTTTAACCGCTAGAGGGCCAAAGTTGACATAGTGTACCAAAAATTTGCATGCTGATAAGACACACACACACACACACACAAATAATTTTGAAATAGCATTCTGGCTGTTAGGAGTTGGTTATTGTTTAGATGTTAATGAATGTACAGTGTCTACTACTATTATAAACGACAGGTCATCAGGGAAAACAGGTGCATTCAGCAGACTGAGGATTTGGACGTTAATGTGAAAGAAATATCTTAACACATACAGTATCTTTCCATGTATAATGCATCAAAGTTAAATGTGGAGCACTGAGAAAAGCTGTAGAATTGTTAATAAGCTGTGAATGTGAAAATAATCTTATGTTGAATTGAGATAAATGAATTCAAGCTACCATAAGGCATGAACTGTAAAAAAAAGTGCAGTTTTTGTTTAGAGATGTTCAGATGAACTTTGTCGGGGGTCATGAAAATGTGATGCTATTCCAGAACCAACAACCACACATCATGACTCAAACCACAACCTTCTTGAGACAATAAAACGACTAAAAGCAAAGTGAATAATTATTATATCGTTAGTTGATATTGCACTGTTTTGACAGCTAATAGACTTTTGACATTTTTATACTACTTCGTAGAATTATAAGTTGATTTTACGTTGTTCCTTCACCCATACATTTTTTTTACAAAGAATCACATTGTTAGAATTGTAACAATTTTTAACATCGACTACACTATCTACTGTTTTACGAACAGATGCAGAAAGAGAGTTCATGAGCAGTAACATTGTTGATGCAGCATTTAGACCGGCTCATCAGGACGTGTTTGCCTTGTGCAAGCAGTATTTGTGTTCAGGGTTGCAATGTGTTGCAGGGCCTTGCAGTCTGTTTGACACTCACTTTAGTATGTGTGAATGGCATGACTTTTTTTACGAGTCGCTACATTACTGTGAGACCACGGGATGAGACATAGCCTACACTGAAAGTATTCAGTCACACTCAACTTCTTCTTCAGAAATTTAAATGAGTGGAAAAAAAATATCTTGGGGGGCCATTTACAAACATGACACCATGTTCTACTGAATGCAGAAACCTTTTTTTAATGCGTCTTAGACGTTCATTCGACACGACAACAGCGTTTTGGGGACCTGGAAACTCAAACTTTTAAAAACAGATTTCTAAATGCAAACCATTTGAAAATGTATATTGTTATCGTCTCTGTGTTAACTACAAAAAGGCACATTTGTATTCACACTGCAAGAGTAGCAGAATCAGAATTTTTTTGCTGTGTGTTGCACGCTGAACTAGAAGAGATTACACTGGAATATAGGCTTTTTTAAAGCATCACAATGTAATATATTGAACTACTGTATAAATCATGGCAGCTCCACAAATGATACATGATTCAATTTATTTTATTAGGTACAGAACAGGTGTTCAAGAATGATACTTTAAAGATTTCAATTTTTTCAAGAAAAGGAAAATTACTTCTTTCTTATCAGGCAGACAGAAAGCATGCACAATTGTTTAACATATACTCTATTCTTCTCCCAGTTCACTCGCCACTTACTTTCATGTATTTTGAGAGAATATGATGAATTGATGTGTTTTAAAATCCGGCGGATAAGATTCTGTAAACTGCGGGTCAAACTAACATCAAACTAACAAACTAACAACGCCCATCACGCATTATAGATCAACTAACATAATCATTATAAAGGTTTTTAAAAAACAAAACACATTCACTTACACGTATTTGAGAATCAGAATATCAGGTAGGTAAAGTTTGTGAATATTGTAAAAAAAGGAAATAAAAGCGATACATCTGCCACACAGCGCTACTGTGGTCGCGGTGTGTTATGTGTCGCCATGAAAATATTAAGGTGATACGATCTAAAATAACACTAGCCTACAATTTAGATTGTATGTTTAATTAGAAATAGAAACTAATCATAAAAATTGGTTATTGATTAGTTTAGATTATTCTGTGTATCCCATCAATTATCCATTCATTCGGGACCCAAATGCCGCAGAGTCACAGACCCCGGCGGGTTAGGTGGATCTAATGGACACAAACCCACCAGTTTTGCCTCTTTAGTCTGTTGCCTATTGTTCACTCGTACAAAAAAAAGGCACTTTCTCGTCAATTTGTCTTTGTGCCAGATCTTTTCAAAGACAAAAACATTCAATCCATCTTTAGCCTACAGCAGTTTGAAAGACCTGGCAAAATATTGTCATCTCTCTGAATTCACCTTGTCACACAAGGTGAGTTGTACGAATAGAAAACTATACAGCTATTCTGAGCTGCCAGCGCTAGAAGTTTGTCCATTTAAGAATTATCGACAGGATGGTGAGAGCAGAAAATGCTCAGCATGTTCCACTGGTTTTTGTGATGGAGTGCACAACACACATTTCTCTCCGTTAGTGAGAATATTTCTCACATTTTCTGCATCCTCCCTGCTGAACACAGTCTGGATATAATAATAATAATAATTCATTACATTTATATAGCGCTTTTCTGGACACTCAAAGCGCTTTACATAGAAGGGGGGAATCTCCTCAACCACCACCAATGTGCAGCATCCACTTGGATGATATCAGATCCTTGTGTGCACTGAGACTGTGGGACAGAGATCGCTATTGCATACTGAACATCAGGCTTGGTCTGTGGCTGGACACTGGAAGACATTATCACAGTTCTCTTACGAGAGATACTCTCGTACTGCGTTGTCGTAGCAACGCATTGGGGAAAATCCTTTTCCACGAGAATACTGAAGCAAAAAATTATCCTTAATTTTGTATCAATGTAAAACGCATTGCCACAGCATACAGACCTAGGCGAGACAGCTCGCGCGCCTATTGGCTGCTGTGCGGCAAATGCTTAAGCCAATCGAGCGAGCCCTTGAGTGACGTCACACCCATTGAGGGCGCTTCGCGCCCTCCTGCGTCACGTCCCGCCGAAACGGGTGTGGCTTAGGGCTATATATTTCGCTCAAAGGCTTATGAACTCTGATTTTTAATCCTTCAGCGAAGACACCTCATCGCTGATCCGAGTTGGAAGCTGCGCCGTCGACAGAGCACCTCAGCAGGAGAGACGTGAAGCTGCTGGCACCGCCGCCTTTTTCGCCTTCCAGCTGCGCGTTCCGGCGCTTATATCCTTTCACTT
Organism: Phoxinus phoxinus; assembly: GCF_949152265.1. Lineage (NCBI taxonomy): Eukaryota > Metazoa > Chordata > Actinopteri > Cypriniformes > Leuciscidae > Phoxinus > Phoxinus phoxinus. The sequence continues at coordinate 37,345,463 of NC_136879.1, forward strand.
GCAAACCAAACTGTATTGTGTGTGTGTGAGTTCGCCGGCGCGACTCACGCTTTTTGTATCTAAAAGAGCAGTGTCTTTTTCAAGATGCCTGCCTGCAGCTCGTGCCGAGCTACACTCAGCAACGGGGACCGCCACATCATCTGCGTTTCCTGCCTGGGTGAGCAACACGCGGCTCTCGCTCTTGCGGATGGCGGCTGCCATCACTGTGAACTTTAGCGGACTCGCTTGGTGTCGTTCCAGGAGCCCGTGTTTTCCGCTGTAGTGCCGCGCCGTAAAAAGCACCGTGCTCAGCGGAACCCGGAACCATCTCTTAGCCGTCAAAGCTCGCCGGTGCGCCCGTGAGCTTCATCTCCGGCTTCTTCATCGTCGATCCCCGACGGACAGCGACCGCAGCTTGCCGCCGCTTCCGTCGACGACATGGACGAGATCGACGCTCTGTTGAAAGTGCGTCGGGAAGTGAAACTCCCGCATCAAACGCGCCAATGGCGTCCATGTTACAGCACACGGTCGCTCTCGTGTCGCCGCCATTTCGCGACAGAGCCCGGTTTTTCAACCCGTGCACAAGCATTACAGTTCCAGTGGAACTCGTCCAGCCTTCCCCCTCCCGGATAACCACCGTAGAGGGGTCGAGCGCGGACATTCTGCCTGCTGTCATCGGCGCGGTCCCCGCCTCAGATGTTACGAGCATGGCGCTTAAACGAAACCTGCGTGCAGGCGTTCCGCTCCGGCGAGCAATGCTATAAAGGTGGTAAACGTGCCTGCTACCCCGCGCCCACGTTCCCACACAAGCACCACGGTTCCTACGGAGCCCGTCCAGCCCTCCCTCTCCCGCCTAAACGCTGTCGAGGGGTCGAGCGCGGACATTCTGCCCGCTGTCATCAGCGCGGCCCCGGCCTCAGATGTTGCGAGCGAGACATTTCTGTCACAGCTCACGGAAGCCGCTGTATCGCGAGTCGATCAGAGCGTGCCTTTCACTCAGACCCTAGCTGCACGTGCAGATGCATGGGAGAAGCTTCCCGGGGTCTCAAAATGGGTGATAAACATCATAAAAGGAGGTTATTCGCTGCAGTTTCGCAGACGCCCTCGCCGCCACGCGGCGCGCGGCAAGACTTCGCTAGATTCGAATGTAGCACACCTACTTCGAGCCGAAATTCAGAAACTTCTGAGAAAATGGGCTATCGAACCTTTATCTCAGGCTCAGAGCGAATGGGGGCTTTACAGCAGACACTTCCTGGTACCCAAAAAGACGGGGGTCTCAGACCCATATTAGATCTGAGGCAACTGAACAGAGCGCTTGTGAAACGCCAGTTCAGGATGCTGACGACCAGAAAAAATCCTCGCGCATGTTCGCCAAGGAGACTGGTTTGTGTCAATAGATCTAAAAGACGCGTATTTTCAAATACAGATTGCGTCACGTCACAGGCGATTTCTGAGATTCGCCTTCTAGGGCCAGGCATACCAGTACACAGTCCTGCCGCTCGGCTTGTCTCTAGCACCCCGTACATTTACGAAGTGCATGGACGCAGCACTCGCTCCCCTCAAACTGCAGGATGTTTGAGTGCTGAACTATTTGGACGACTGGCTCATTCTAGCCCAATCTCATTCAGAGATCGTGGCACACAGAGCCCTACTGCTGAGTCACCTCGAGAATCTCGGTCTCACAGTAAACTGGGAAAAGAGTTCGCTATTCCCCAGACAGAATATTTATTTTCTGGGAATGGAACTGATCTCGCTGTCCATGACTCTGCATATTCAGCGCACAGTCAGCTTATTCCGCTGCGGTGCTGTACTCCCTCTAAAGAGCTTTCAGATAATGCTAGGTCTGATGGCCTCAGCATCATCAGTAATCCAGCTGGGCCTGCTGCGCATGCGCCCACTGCAGATCTGGCTCAAAGGGAGGGTGCCCTGCAAACCGTGGGCCACCGGTCGGCTTCGCCTCAAGGTCAATCAAGCTTGCGTCGCAGCTCTGAAACCTTGGAAGTCGAAAGACTGGTACCTTTCAGGTGTAAGCCTGGGGACTTCCTCGAGTCTGAGGGTGGTGTTTACGGACGCATCCAACGCAGGATGGGGAGCGCTGCTCGAGGGCAGACGCCTGTTTGGCCTATGGTCAGAGCGGGAGAAGCTCCTCCACATAAACTGCCTCGAGATGTTAGCAGTGAGCAAAGCGCTCACGCGCTTTCGTCCCCTGATTGTGGGCTGCCATGTCCTGATATGTTCAGACAACGCTCACTGTCCAGAATTTTTCTCAAAAAGCAAGGACGCCCTGGCCCATCAGTGGCCGCGCCGTCCTCTTTATGCTTTTCCCCCTGTCTCCCTCCTGACCCAAGTGGTGGAGAGGATCAGGGAGGAAGGATGCTCAGTGCTGCTAGTAGCGCCGCTCTGGTTGAATCAACCCTGGTTCCCAGCTGTGATGCAGTTAGCCAGCACCGCCCCGTGGCCAGTGCCTCTGAGGAGGGATCTCCTTTCTCAAGCAAATGGTTCGATTTGGCATCCTCATCCGGAACTATGGTCCCTTCACGTGTGGGCCATCAACGGGTATCCGCTGACCTCCCTCAGGGAGTGTTAAACACGATCACACAGGCTAGAGCTCCGTCTACGCGACGGCTCTATTCGTCTAAATGGTCAGTTTTCTCTGGCTGGTGCACGTCTCGTGGCGTGTCACCCCCAGACTGCGGAGTAACAGAGGTTTTGTCCTTCTTACAAGGGCTGTTGGATAACGGGAGATCCCCTTCCACGCTCAAAGTATATGTGGCAGCTATAGCGGCGTTTTTCTGAAACCGCGCATGGCCAGTCCATAGGAAGGAACGATTTAGTCATCTGGTTCCTTAAAGGAGCTAAGAGACTTAATCTCCCCAGACCTCCCGCAGTTCCCATTTGGGACCTTTCCACGGTGCTGGACACCATGAAGGGTCCTCCTTTTGAGCCTCTTCAGGAGATTGATATGAAACACTTGTCGCTCAAGACGGTGTTTCTCCTGGCTCTCGCTTCAGTGAAGCTCTTTAATGACTCCAGAGTCGTGCTCAAACCTAAGCATGGTTACGTTCCAAAATCCCTAAACACACCGTTTAGGGCACAGGTCATTTCCCTGTCTGCCCTTCCGGTCACTGGGGAAAATATGGACGAGAATTTTCTCTGCCCGGTGAGGGCGTTGAGAGCTTACGTGTCGCGCTCGTCTGCTTTCAGACAGACAGAGCAGCTTTTCGTTTCGTTCAGTGGGCGTCTCAAGGGATTGGCCACTTCGAAGCAGAGCCTATCCAGATGGATAGTGGACGTTATAGCTCTAGCGTACGCATCAGTGATGCGCGGGTCAATGTATAAACAACCCGCACCCGACCGACGTTTTCAACTAACCCGCCCGCAACTCGGACCGCAAAAAAAAGAAAGAAAATATTGTACCCGACCCGCTTCCTGACCCGCGTTTTTTTAAGGTAGCTAGTAAATGCTCATCGCGTCATGGGCCATAGACGGAGGAACTAGGGGTGCGCATTTTTCTGAATGCTGTATGATATAGCCTAGTGTTTTGTAATAAAGGCTTAATTTATTCATTTATTTCGTTTCATTTTCTTAACAATTAAGATGCTGCATGTGTTTATCCAGTCTAATCGACGTGTACGTCTCTCCCCGGACTTTCCCAACAAAAACCCCGCCCCCTCTCAGCAAATACATAAAACTGACATTACTGAGCTATATGCGTTTAAAAGTAGCCTATTAAAATGGCACAATGGCATTGCTCAGTTCAACGTGTTGGGAAATCGGGCATTTTGTCCCGCGTCAGCTTTTATTCAAAAGTTAATAACGCGCTCAACATTCAGGTAAATAAGGATTTCCCGCTGTCATCTCTGCTGCAGACTGAGCTCGTGCGTCATTGGGTGTTAGAGCGCACTCCACGAGAAGTATGGCTTCTTCGTGGGCTTGGTCGAGTGGGATTGCCTTACAGGATATTTGTATGGCGGCAGGCTGGGCCTCACCGTCTACATTTATCAGGTTTTATAACCTCGAGGTGCCCGCCTTACAGGCCAGGATGTTATCGGTTTAATTAACCATATTCGTTTAGACTGAGATTTTCAGTCGTCAATTTATGGCAATATTGTTGCTGAACTGCTACGTGCAGTCAATTTTTGGGGGATGGTGGTTAGAGCCCACCTCTTTCAGGATTCTCTGTGAGTCCTACAGGTGATTATGTACTGTATGAACCCCAGCTCAGTGCTCTGGGTCTATGGTGCCGGATCACTGCATACACAGCGTCTTACAGGGTGTTCCCCAATGCGTTGCTACGACAACGCAGTACGAGAGTATCTCTCGTAAGAGAACGTACTCGGTTACTAACGTAACCTCGGTTCTCTCTAGAGAGAGGAACGAGTACTGCGTTTCTTGCCGTGTATGCGCTCTGGTTGTTTCGCTTTAAAAATCAGAGTTCATAAGCCTTTGAGCGAAATATATAGCCCTAAGCCACGCCCGTTTTGGTGGGACGTGACGCAGGAGGGCGCGAAGCGCCCTCATTGGGTGTGACGTCACTCAAGGGCTCGCTCGATTGGCTTAAGCATTTGCCGCACAGCAGCCAATAGGCGCGCGAGCTGTCTCGCCTAGGTCTGTATGCTGTGGCAATGTGTTTTACATTGATACAAAATTAAGGATAATTTTTTGCTTCAGTATTCTCGTGGAAAAGGATTTTCCCCAATGCGTTGCTACGACAACGCAGTACTCGTTCCTCTCTCTAGAGAGAACCGAGGTTACGTTAGTAACCGAGTACGTTTTCATTCATTCATTCAAAATCATGAATCATTCATTTTATGACAATAAACCCTTTTTTTGTGTGTATAGCTATTCTTTGGAGACAAAACTTGGGACATTACCGCATTTATGGATATTGTCAATTGCAAAATAGAGCTATATTTCCCCCCTGAAAATTGTTATTGTATACGTATCTAATTTAGCATTACAGCTGTTAGTGGTGCATGTCCAACTTCAGTAACTCCCCCTTGTCACGGATCATTGAGTTTGTTGACCGTTTTATTGCCCCACTGACCATTTTCATAAGGTGAGTGATGAATCAGAAAAATAAAATAAATTCTTGCTTATGTTTTATCATTCGCTTATGTTTTATAATTTAATCAAATGTCATCATCATATTTTAAGAAATCATTATTACTATGTTGATGTGTTTCTCATTATTATAATTTGAAATGTGTTTAAAACTTTTCGTTTGTTATTCTTTATGCCTCAAATGTAGCTGATTGACTTTTGTACTTGCTGTTTAGATGAGGGCAAACGCCTATAAGCTTCCGATAGTCAGACCACAAATGCTCGAATCTCACAGAATAAAGTGATAAACAAATGTTATCTTAGCTAAACATCTTGCAGTGTACGGGCTAACACCTCAAGAGTGTGAAAACATGAGAGCTAGATGTGTTTGTGTCTTGTGTGTCTGCTTCAATGTGATATACCGGTACTATAAAAGAGGAACTTAGCTCTGTTCTGATAAGCAATAAGGGAGATTATTTTCTGTACAGGTCAGTCAGATTTAAAATAAAAAAGCGCCTCTTTTTGGGGGGGTTTATTACAACTCAGACAACATAGGCTATACTTCAATGTTTATCACTTTTAGCACTGTTTTATGAAACTTCAAAGAGTTTCCTGTAAAATAACACCCAAATTGTCTATTTTGACAAATGTATGTGGATATGGGGTGATTTTCAATTTGGGTAGGCCTAACCAGGCGGAAATCCCCCAAAATGGTCCAGGATCTTAACAGGTTAATAACACATTCTCATGTGGCATATAAAACAGTGTGGTAACTAGAATAAACTATATCAGTTATATGCATTAAGGATGTATTGAGAATTGAAAGCATAAAGGAAGAGCCAAAACCTTTGTTTGGTTATGCTAAAATATATGGTTTATTGATATATCACTGATCACTAAGGTCTCGAAACATGTTTATTGCTGAATAGAGATATTCATTAAGGTTGATCAAGATTTGGTTAAAATATTATAAAGCCATTACAAGAGCGTCTCTGTTGTGAACAACAGCACATCTGTGACGTCTCGTTATTTCTGTTATCTAGAAAACTGCAGTAGGCTACAGCTTGCTGGACGGCGGCCTAGCTACACAAGCATAGCATGACATTCTGTTGAACGTATACATATCAACACGTCATTCATTTTCTATTACAGAAATTGACTAACATTTTTTTTCATCCTTAAGCTCAATGCAGCGATTCACAAGCAGCTGTTATTTCCTGGTGCTTATAGGTGCCATCGACCGAGGTTCTGCTTATGTCATTGTTGTTGTATATTCTAGTGAGCACACCTTTGAACTGGACATCAGCTGTGAAGGTCTTACTTTGAATTTCGATATCGCAAGAATGTTTGATGGGAACCTGCACCTCCATACTCACTGAGTGCAAGTGTTTTTCAGTTGTGGATGTGTTATATGCTTGGTTTTCTCTGTCAATCATTCTATGTTCTACAAATAAAGAATCTCACAACCGCATGTTGCTCAGTGCTTTCACTTTACTCAAGTGCTCGCGCATCTCAGTGACGTCATATATACAGGACTCACAATTCAACCATACATGGTCTGTCACATCCTTCTGACAATATATAACATATTGTAACATCTTTCCTTTTTTTTTTTTTTTTTTTTTTAACACTGTGGTCACTGTATGCAATAAACTTGTGACCAAGAACAACAACATAACATCATATACTCAAAGTAACTAAGTAACTCTTCTGTGTCACAATAACATTTAAACAGGTTTAAACAAAATCTTTCAAGTGTGTTGGTCTCTTGACTATTCTGCCACATCTGGTTGTCACAACACTGTTGCTGTTATCTGAATGTTGTGTGCGTGTGTGTGTCTCTGGTACTGTCTGTGAATGTTTCTCATCCAGATGGATCTTCTGATTAGACTGTTCAATCTCGACACTCATGTTTTGTGTGTCTGCTCTCTTTGGTCCTCCAGGCACAATCCTGAGATCTTTCCGATTTCTCCTTACAACAGTTCCATTTTCCAGCTTGACTGTGTATGATCTGTTATTGGCAATTCTTAACACTTTTGCTGGTGTCCAATCAGATCTGCGTTTCGTGTCCAGCTGAACTCTTACGTGTTCTCCTTGCCGGAGTGGTGGAAGATCTTTTGCTCCTCTGTTGAGGTAGAATGCTTGTTTGCGTTGGTTATCTTGTACTGCATGTTCTGTGTTTACAACACCTGGCTGCAGGAGGCTGTCATGTGTCGGCAGTAATGTTTTAGTCCTTCTGCTCATGAGTCTTTGTGCAGGACTGGCATGGAACCCCTGAGATGGTGTGTTCCTGTGTTCCAGAATAGCTAGATATGGATCAGTCTTTGCTCTCTTTGCTTTTTCCATCAGCTGTTTGGCTGTCTTTACCGCAGACTCCGCTTTGCCGTTGCTTCGTGGGTATGCTGGAGAAGATGTTACATGCTTAAATTCCCAAGCTGTGCTGAACCGCTTGAATTCTTGTGAGCTGTACTGTGGTCCGTTATCAGAGATCACAATGTCTGGGATCCCGTGTCGTGCAAAATGGGCCTTTAACTTGTGTATCACTGTACTTGACCTGGTGTCTGTGAGACAGTCTACTTCCCAGAAGTTGGAAAAGTAATCCACTGTGACGAGATATGCTCTGTTGTTAAAAGAAAACAAATCTGTTCCCACTTTTGACCATGGTCTCATGGGAATGTCATGTGGGCACATTGTCTCTTTCTGCTGCCGTGCATCCACCGCTCTGCAGACCGCACAGTTTCCTATGTATGTTCTTATGGCGGCACTCATCCCAGGCCAATATACACAGTCTCTTGCTCGGCGTAAACAGCTTTCTATGCCTAAGTGTGATGCATGAATTCTCTCCATGATTTCTGTTCTCAGCTCTGCTGGTATTACAGCTCTCTCTCCTCTGAAAATCACACCATGTTGCACACTAAGCTCTTCTCTTACTGAAAAAAATGGTCTCACCTCTTCTTTCAGCGTAGTTTTCTCTTCTGGCCATCCTTGAACTATCACTTGCTGTAATATCTGAAATGTCCCATCCCTAGCTGTTTCTGTCTGTATCTTCTGTAGACTTCCTTCTGATATAGACAGGTACTGTAGCATGTTAATCGTCTCAATTTCTGTCTCTACAGATCCTTCTGCAGCACACTCTGGTAAGTACGCTCTGCTGAGGGTGTCTGCTAGGTACATTAGTCGACCTGGAACATAGACAACATTAATATCATACCGCTAAAGCCTCAAAAGCATTCTCTGCAATCTCTTAGGTGCGTCTAGAAGTGGCTTTCTTGTGATAGTTTCTAGGGGTTTGTGGTCAGAATGGACTTCAACGTTCCGGCCATAGGTGTACTGGTGGAATTTCTCCATCCCAAACAGGATTGCCAGGCATTCTTTCTCTATTTGAGCATACCCTTTTTCTGTGGATGTAAGTGCTCTGCTGCAAAAAGCAACTGGTTGTCCTGCTTGTAGAAGTGCTGCTCCCAGCCCTGTTTCTGAGGAGTCACACTGAAGAACCAGGTCTTCTTCTGGATTGTAGTATTCCAAAACAGGTGCAGAGGCAATCATTTGTTTCAATTTATTGAATGCTTCTTCCTGTACCTCAGTCCATTCCCAGACCACATCTCTGTGTGTCAGTTGTCTTAATGTGTCGCAGCTATCTGACAAGTGTGCACAAAATTTTGACAGGTAGTTCACCATACCTAATAATCTCTGCAGCCCCTTCACATCTGACGGTCTGGGCATCTCCACTATGGCTCTCACCTTCTCTGGATCAATCTTTAGACCTTCCGAAGTCAGCCTGTGTCCGATGTATGGCACCTCTTTCTGTTTCAGCTTGAGTTTGTTGAAGTTCAGTTTGATGTTTCTGTTTCTACATCACTCGAGTAGTTGTCTTAGTTTTTCGTTATGATCTTTCTCCGCTGTCTCATCATTATCACCTTCCCCACAGATGAGGATGTCATCCGCTATTATCCGGATTCCTGGGAGCCCCTCCAACGCCTGAGTCAACCTGTGCTGGAAAACTTCTGGAGCTGGGCTTATCCCCATGGGCATTCTGATCCATCTATACCTGCCAAACGGAGTAGCGAAAGTAGTAAGAAAACTTGACTCTTCTGAAAGCCTTACATGCCAGAATCCGTCCTTTACATCACACACTGTAAAAACTCTCGCCTTAGTCAGATCCGGGAGAACGTCGTCTATGGTAGGCAGAGGGAAGTGTTGACGCTTAAGTGCTTTGTTTAGTGGTCTTGGGTCGATACAAATTCTTAATTTTCCACTTGGTTTTTTCACCACCACCATGCTGCTAATCCAATCCGTGCTCTTTTCCACCTGAGCTATGATGCCTCTCTCTACCAGGCTTCCCAGTTCATCTTTTAGATGTTTCATTAGTGCCACCGGAACTCTCCGCTTTGGAAGCCTCACTGGTTTAACTTCAGGATCCACCTCGAGGTTGTATTTCCCTTCCAGGCATCCATCTCCCTCAAATACATCAGCATACTCTCGTTGTATGTCGCTCTTGTCCCACGTTTCTTTTTCTCTGCATCTCTCTGTGGTAACAATATCATCAATTGCCATAATGTTTTCATGCTGTATTCTTACCAGATCCATTGCTTGCACAGCCTTGTTTCCTAGCAGGGGCACTGATGAGCTTTCCTCCACTATAATGAACTCCAGACGATAAAGTTTTCTGTTTCTGGGGTTTCTTATTTTTATTCTGCACTTCCCTATGGGTTTCAAGGTGCTCTTGTTATACATGACCAGAATCTGTTCAGTCTTTTCCATTACTGTGTCAGGGTTTAACAGTTGAATGGGTATGACATTGCAACTGGCTCCGCAGTCTAGTTGAAATTTTACTGGCCTCTCACCTATCAGCATGGTTGCAAACAGTTGTTTTTCATGTTTGTCCTCCTTTTGTGAACTAAGGCTTAGGATTTCTTGATACGGTTCTTCTTCCATTTCTCCAACACTGTGTATTCCTTTTCGCATGGTCTCTTTTGTTTTGCATGTGGATGCAAAATGGTTTAGCTTGCCACATTTTCTGCACTGCTTTCCATATGCTGGGCAACTCTGTTTTTTCCACTCATGCTGATTTCCACAGAATTTGCACTTAGCTGGTTGTGTTTGTTTGGCACTCTGGGCCTGTCTAGCTCTCTGAACTGCGTGTATTTCCGATTTCTGACCCTCAATAGTCATCACATTCTCTTTTGACAGTTCTGATGCTTTACATATCCTCACACATTTATCAAGTGTCAGGTCTGTCTCTCTTAATAGGCGTTCTCTCACGTGCGAGTTCATGATGCCGCATACTATTCTGTCTCTAAGCAGAGAGTCTCTAGCCGTTCCAAAATTACATGTATCAACCAGCACTTTCAAATCAGTAACATACTTGTCAAACGTTTCGCCTGAGTTCTGATTTCTGGAGAAAAATTTGTATCTTTCCACAGTTTCATTCGGTGCCGGATTGCAATGATTTCTGAACGCGGTTAACAGCCATTCCATCGTCAGTTCGCCGTCAGCCGGCAAAGCCGCGCTCAGCGTCTTACACAGGTCTCTTCCTGTTTCTCCGATTAGATATTGGAAGACTTTTACCTTCGTTTTGCTGTCTGCGTCTGTAAGCGACAAATCCATGTACAGGGAAAACTCCTCTTCCCACGCTTTCCAAGCTTTGGGTATGCACGTAGCATTCCAGTCAAAATTTGCTGGTGGTTTCAATCCGAACGCACCCTCCATGATCGGACCTCGTGTCTCGCAGTTCCTTTCTCGATTGCAAACTTGACTTAAACTTAATCGTACTTTACCGCTGCCACCATGTTATATGCTTGGTTTTCTCTGTCAATCATTCTATGTTCTACAAATAAAGAATCTCACAACCGCATGTTGCTCAGTGCTTTCACTTTACTCAAGTGCTCGCGCATCTCAGTGACGTCATATATACAGGACTCACAATTCAACCATACATGGTCTGTCACATCCTTCTGACAATATATAACATATTGTAACAGATGTAGTCTTAGAATTGAGGCTGGTATGGTCAGATTTTGTACTAAGCTTTCCTCCTGCCTTTACTACAAGTATCTTACCGCCGACTGTTGCCTCCTCAATCCTTCCAAATAAGTGTGAACGGGTGTTTAGGAGAGAAATTGTTTTATCGACACCTTGGTCCAGCTTCACCTGATGTTTGACGGGTTCACAGTTCTTGTTGAAAGCTGTGAAATGCTTCAGTACTACCATGTCTTCTGCGGTTGTTGCCTTATTAAAGTCATAGCTCGTAATGGTTAAATGCTCCCCTTTAATATCATGGTTTAGGGTGAGAACCTCATTTTCTGTTGTGACTTGTTTTTTATCATCAAACGACAACGTTATTAAACTGTTCTCGGTCATATGGCCTAACCCAAATTCATTTCGAGCAATAAAGTACCATTACAAGTCTCTACTGCTAAAGGTGGGATCTCTCCATATGTAGATTTCTTCCACTCAAGGTTTTCAAATTTATCCTTATTCACTAGAAATTATTTTTTTTTGCTTTGGTCTGTGTGCCCTAAACTGAATCCCTCATGCATTTCAACCGTACACGATTTTGCAACACTGTCATAGAAGCAAGGTGTACAGTCTTCCAATCTAGCAACGTAAAACGTTTTCTTTGATTTCTTGTCAAAGATAGGAACAGCATCCACAGGCACTTGTATTGGATTCACTTCTTTCCATTCCAAGCTGCTCTGGGTCGGATTATCCTGGGTCGGATTCTCCTGGATCGGAGTCTTCTGGATCGGAGTCTTCTGGATCGGATTCTCTTGTATCTGAGTCTTCTGGGTCGGATTCTTGGTTGGCGGATTGCGACGAAAAAGATGATGAAGATGAGAGGACTCTGCAAGACAAATACACAGAATCAGGGCTGTTAACATTTATGTTTTCTTTTAGTTTTACTATTTATGTGCCAGTAAAGTATAAGACACTGCATGAACAAATATTATCATTAAGAGCTCCACGTATATTAATAATTTCGTGGACTGAATGGTTAACTGTGTAGCACAAAATGTACACCGACTATATTTTGTCACAAAATACTGCATCTCATACACGTTATTCATTGAATTCACAAAATGTGTTTGTCAGATGTTACAGGGCATGTAGAGGTAAATTAATTGGCTCTATCAATCTCTTTCTTCTCCACCTATAGCTGGTGTGTGGTTAACGCACTGGCGCCGTACTGTGGCTGCCGTCGCATCATACCAGTGGATTCTGCACACTGCTGGTGGTTGAGGAGAGACCCCGACATGATTGTAAAGCGCTTTGGGTGTACAGAAGTACACAGTAAAACGCTATATAAATGGCTCATTTAATTTCAAATCAGTGTATGCGATTGGAAATCATCTGCACAGAAAGCAAACACACCAGCTCTTTCGGTCTCAGAAGTGTCCTCTGCTGGAATGGATTGGCTGGAATAAACCTCAGCTGGCTGTATGATGATCTGCAGCAGAGCAAAGGTGATCACCATGCTGAAATCCATCATCATCTGCTGACACATGATGTACAGATATGAGAAATTCTATATTTTAGTGTTGAGTTATATGTTCTCATTAATCATATATTTTATGTTATATTATGCTACCTACTGTTGTATGCCAAAAATGTGCAAGAGTTCATTGTGCGCATGTGTGAACAAAAAGGACTTTTATTTTGACACAAGTTCAGAACTCTGTATTCAGACAGAATGTGTTGCTGCTCCCTCGGGTACTGATGTGATACCAGTGGTTGAGATGTAAAACAACAAATAAACAATACTAGGAAGTTATATTTGGATTGTTCTTTAATGGATGGATAACAACAACATATTGCATCTAGACATGACGGATAGAAATTAAACCTTAACATTTAGTAACACCAATTTGTTAACATTTAACAAAACAGTTAAATTATCAATGAACTTACTGATTTTAACAGAGATTCATAGGGTAACAAATGTACAGCAACAATTTGTCAAAAAAACTGGAGGACGCGCGAGTCCGGCGGTTAGTAGAGAGGTTTAGATAAGGGGGTTTGAGTGATTAATTATCAGTATCAAACCTGACGAAAATGTATTTATTCAATATTGCTGTGGATTGTAATCTCCGTCTATGCAAGTTACGGCGAGTTGCATGAACGCGTTTGATTCGCCGTGTTTGGATGCCTATGTAAGGTAGGTTCGCAAAGCCATGAGCATGAATAGTAACGCAACGAACGCCATTGTTGATGTAAGACTTGTTCGAGATGCATCGGAGCGGCGCGGACCGATCAGAGCTCCGGGAGTGTTTGGAGAGCATACGACTCCTTGTGCTTTTGGATCGCTTTCGCAGTGCTTTGATGTCACGCGGCGATCGGTCTGCGAGAAGCCGAACCATCTCGAACAAGCCTGGTGTGTTTTTGTTTGGCGCTGCCGCGCTAGCGTTGCTGGGCAACATGAGATGTATACACTCTGGCTCTGTTTTGGCTCTCTAGCCTGTGGAAAGGCAAACCGGTTCTTAGAAGACCCGTCAGTAGAACCAACTCCGAACCGGCAATAGCTCTAGCTCTGAACCGGCACCTGTTTCTTGCTGGTGGAAAAGGGGTATCATACAAGTTTGACCCATGTTTTTTGCTTAAAGGTGAAGACCCAACTTTATGTATGTTTTGTAAGATTCCCTTATCTGTCAAACATATTTTATTAGATTGTCCTGGGCCGCGTTTCCCAAAAGCATCGTAGGCCTGTTTAGTAGTTTTATACTACAAATATACTTGCAGTTTTATTTTAGTGTACTCTCAGTAAACTACTAGTTTAGTAGTTTTATACTACAAGTTTTCTTTAAGTGAACATAACATTATACTTATAGTTTACTATTTATTTATTATTTTTGGACTTGCAGTAGGCCTTTACTACTAGTTCAAATGTAATTTTTTATACTTGAAAAATACCTTTAACTGTTCTTTACTTTTAAAAACATTTTATTAGCTTCATGCATCCTTTTTTATCAACACTTGAATGTTGGTAAGTTTCATAAAGTAAGGCAACATTTTACAGAAAAATGTTGAGAAAATCTCATTTTTGTCAAAGACAACGCCTTGATCAGATTCAAAACGATGATCAAAACACAGATGGAGTAGATCGAGTCCAGCACCCCCAAAGCTTCACAGTCGTTTTCTCTTCATGTGTTATGCTTCATTTCATTTCGAAACATTAAAGTAACACCAAGTAACATTTCCTCTGCGGTCGCCCTACTGGTTGGAAGCTGAATTGTCCATTAGCGCTGTCGTAAATCATTTAGCCTACCGCAGCCTGGCTGTCGCACACGCACGCGCACGCTCGCTGTTGATCTCCAGCACCGGCTTTGGAATCAACAATGGCCACAGACAAGGTAGAGTATGGTGCATGATTTACGCTTACAAAAGTGTCCGAATATGAGGAAGTGGTGGGGGAAGTGACGTATGCCGTAAAGCACTCAAATTTTTTAGTTCTTTTTGTGCACGGGTTCCGACCCGAAACCCGAAGTTACATAGTGCCAGTAAAAGCGATACAGACCACGTCAGGCTATGGCAGACGTGTTATTTAACTTATTTTAAGTTGATGTACCATCACAAGGGTCTTGGAAATATATTATGAAGGTTGAAAAGCTACTTTAAGCAGTTTTGATTTACACGCTGTTTAATGTTTGATGATCACGCTATTTTGCATTTGCGTGAGCAATCTTCTATCACTTGTTTCAGCTTCTTCTTCTCCTGTTTTGATCCGGAGATTCTGTACTAAGATGTGTCCTAGCGCCCCCTACCGTATAACAGTGAAAAAATGGATAGCTGAAAATTGGGGAAAGAGTAAATTAGAATTAAAGTAAATTCCTATGTACACTACCAGTGGACTAGCCTATACAAAAATTCAGATACGCAGGATTAGAAACATATCTGTTTTATGTCAAAATTTTAATCAATATTTTCAAACAAGGTAAGTTTCATAAGACTGTATATGAACAACTATGTAAAAAAAAAAGTATATTTAATATGCTACTCGATCAAAAGAGTTAACACAACTACAAGCCAAGTATACATGAATACTTAATTATCCTTTTAAGTGTATCTCGAACAAAAGATTGAGTACAAGTACAGGCCAATTATACTTGGACTTTTCTCTCAGTAAGTCAAGTACACTTAAGTGTCATTTTAAGTATATTTCTGAGAAGTATATAAAATGTAGACTGAAAGTAGGCCTATGCTTTCTTATTTTTAGTTGAAAAGAATGAAGTATACTAATAGAACACTTGAATAAACGTATTCTTTGTAAGAGTAATTACTATCGGTGTGTACAAGATCAGGTTCAGTTCCATGCTTATTTTATTTACTCTATACGCTATTCCACCATGAAAGCTTGTTACTATATAAACTTGAACGTTAGTTTATAAGACAGTGTGTAATATGTTTTTTTAAATAAGCTACTCAATCATAATAGTAAACACAAGTACAAGCCAAGAATACTTAAAAACTTAATTATACTTTTAAGTATATCTCGATCAACAAGTATAGGCCAAATATACTTAGACTTTTCTGTTAGTATAAGTCAAGTATACTTAAGTGCAATTTGAAGTATATTTCTAAGAAGTACATAAAGTATATTTCTGAGAAGTACATAAAAGTAGACTGAAAGTATACTTTCTTATTTTTAGGTTAAATGAAGTATAATAATTGCACACTTGAATAAACTTATTTTTCGTAAGGGAAGCTGCTTTGAAATTATGTGTATTGTGAAAAGTGCTAAACAATTTCTTTTGTTTTTTTTATTGTATTGAAATTGAACTTATCACCAGTGTTTGCCAAGCAGAAGTATTTTATTGGTTCAAGTAGGAATCAAGATTATTTTTTAAATGCATGTTACAAGTTCATAAGCATGCTGCATTTCAAAAGATACAATTTCTTGTGGAAGTAAACAATTATTTCATATAAGAAAAAAATTAAGAAATTAATCATTTTATTGCATAACTTTTACATTTGACAGACAGCGCTTGTCTATGTCAGTGCCTTTTTCCCCTTTACAAGCATAACATTTATCCTCACTCTCACAGCGGAAGAGAGGAACATAAGCCACAATCCTCTTGAAGTTCTCTTGAAGAGTTTCTTTATTTTTATCATTCCAAAAGATATCCTTAAAGACAAAGGCTTTTATTGATTTGTGTGTGCTCCAGTTCTTTAGGCCGGGCAGAATGCTATAATCACCCTTCTCATCAAGGCAAGATTTAACACAGGGAGATTTGTAGGAGTAGAAGATTGTACAGCGCTCCCCATTTCCTCTATTCAACAGGTCTGTCATGGGTGGAGTGGTAATGCCTTCAGTAGGGATGAGTAACAGACGCTCTGCGTGTATATTGTATCCTGTCATCTTTTTAACACCTGCTACAATGAGCTCTTGACCTTGGTAAAGCGGACGGGAATTCTTCACGTTACTGGCAGTCTCCCCTTGCAGAAAGTTGTTTGTAGGCACGAAATTATTTTCACATAGAGTCTTCTGTACATTGATGGCAACAGCATATTGCTTTGGATGATTTTCTTCACTTACAGTTTGAAAGCTGGAAAACATGCAAAATATTAAACTCAAGCAGACACATGGTTTTTATTTTCTTTATTGCTGATATTTAATTTACAGGCATACTTACTTATCATCAAAGAATTTTACAATATGACCAAGAGTACGAATGTCCACAGTTTGTGGCTCAGCATTTTGAGTCAAAAGAAAAATCAGGAGCAGTTCTCTGAGTGAAGCCATGGATTTCTAGATTGATAAAACACAACACAAAGACATAATTAAATAGGAAATATTCCATTTCGGGGTGGGTGATATGACCAAAATCTAATACCACGATATGAGTCATTTTATTTCACTAGAAATATTACATAAAATGAATAATAAAATAAACATCAACTATGCAGTCTTTACTGTGCAAATTAAATATACATTTATGCAATTGTGATTAATATTGAAATGTATTGCAGCGCCTTGTGCTCTGTTGACATTTACCTTTCTGCATGTGAATGATCTGGCAGTTTTTATCAGTTGTTAGACTTGTGTGAAGATCACAGAAAGAGACACGCAATATTGATGCTGTTTTAGAACCACTAATAGTGTCAAAGTGAAGTAGTATGAATATGACTTACCATGTTATCTGTTGCTGAGATCAGAAGGTTCAGAGATGTTGTGTGAGTCTGCAGTGAAGCAGGAGTGATGAGGAAGAGGAAGAAGATGCTTTTTATTCTGACACTCGACCAGCCCTCTTCTTCAACACCACGAAAAGACCAATTAAAACGCTTCACACTTTCATCACTGACTCCTCTAATAATGTCACTGAGCATCTTTGTGTGTCTCGCCATGTTGGACTTCCTCAAAATGGTCAATAAGAAATAAAACAATTAATAATTCTTCCAAGAACTCTAAAAACTGTCATGGGTTCCTCCAATAAATCTATCCCAGGAAATGGATTTAAGGCAGGCAATTGCCTTGGGCCCGAAATAATGCGCAGGAACATAAATCTGAAAATGAAATATGATCTTACATTGTTAATTTAATAATTAACAATGTTAAGTAATTGTAATTGCTGTCACAATGTAGGCTATACAATATATTTTTTTTATTTTATTTTTTTATTTTTTACTCCCTCAGCCATTGCATTAAACACTCTTGCAGAAGTGTTTTTAAATGGATTTACTCCATGCGTCGGGTCAAAGGTCACTCTTCTGCCGCAAATCGCTGTTATAAAGCTAGGAGCTAGTTATAAAGTTTTAAATATGGATATGTTTCTTACAAAAACCCATCACTTCGCTTCAGAAGGCCTTTAACCCCCAGAAACCATATGGATTATTTTTATGATGATTGCATTTTTTTTCGGCCTTCAAAATCTCCTATTCACACCATCATAAAGTCAAGTCAAGTCAAGTCAAGAATATTTGTATAGCGCTTTTAACAATACAGATTGTATCAAAGCAGCTTCACAGTATTAAATTAAAATAATAATAAAACGTCCATGTTTGTTAATGCTAATCAATAGTATTATTCATTGATTAATTAAATTGAATATCCCCAACTGAGCAAGCCAAAGGCAACAGTGGCAAGGAAACGAAAAACTCCATCAGGTGACCTAATGGAGAAAAAAAAACTTGGGAGAACCCAGGCTCAGTCGGGGGCCAGTTCTCCTCTGGCGGTTATAAACTAGAGGCCGGATTTAACTGTAAGATTACAAATATTATATGAATGCCTGGCTGAAGAGATGCGTCTTTAGTCTAGTTTTGAACTGGGAGAGCGAGTCTGAGCAACGAACAGTATCGGGAAGGCTATTCCAGAGTTTTGGAGCTAAATGTGAAAATGCTCTCCATCCTTTGGTAGACTTGGAAGCTTGGAAGAACTAGGATATTTTTAAATATATATCAGATTGTGTTTGTCTGAAAGAAGAAAGTCATATACTGGCTTGAGGGAGAGTAAATCATGGTATAATTTTTATTTTTGGATGAACCAAAAAATAACTATCCCTTTAGTTAATTTTTTTTGTAATGAACTGCCAAGGAAATGCTGGTCATAAAATTAGGATATCATCAAAAAGTTGATTTATTTCAAGAATTCAACTTAACAGGTGAAACTAATATATTATATAGACTGCAAATTGATATTATATACATGCAAAGTGAGATATTTCAAGCCTTTATTTGTTATAATTTTGATGATTATGCCTTACAGCTTATGAAACCCACGAAATCAAAATCCCAGAAAATGAGAATATTCCCTGAGGACTAAGGACACAGTAATCACACAGTAATTACACAGTAATACCCTGGTCATTGAACCAGGTTTTGGTTCTTTTGACAGTGTGGGCAGGTGCAAATCCTGCTGGAAAATGAAGGAAACATGAAGTGCTCTGAAAATGTCCGGGTAGACGGCTGCGTTGACTCTGGATTTAATAAAGCACAGTGGACCAAAGTCCTCTTTTCTGATGAGAGCAAATTTTGCATCTCATTTGGAAATCGCGGTCCCAGAGTCTGGAGGAAGAGAGGCACAGAATCCACGTTGCTTGAAGTCCAGTGTAAAGTTTCCACAGTCAGTGATGGTTTGGGGTGCCATGTCATCGGCTGGTGTTGGTCCACTGTGTTTTCTGAGGTCCAAGGTCAACGCAGCCGTCTACCAGGAAGTTTTAGAGCACTTCATGCTTCCTGCTGCTGACCAACTTTATGGAGATGCAGATTCGGACAAACACGAAGTGACGAATTGTTTATGACTGCATGGACAAAACAAGTTTATTTAGGTGCAGGACATAGAGTGATTTAAAAATCACTCATTTATATACTGCAGTATGATTATTGACATAAAATGCTTTTTTAAGACACACAATTTTGATTTAACGTCTCACTGCCAGCATCTCCACACTTATAGCATTTCATTTGGCTATTTTCCTTCACACAACGATAGAGAGGAACTAGATTATTAATCTTTGCAAACTGATCTCTGACACCAGTCGTGTCTTTGCGCCAGATCTCTTGGAAAACTAAAGCTTTAATCCCAGTTGTCTGTGTGTTTAGCCAGTTTGAAAGGCCATACAAAATACTGTCATTATGATCATTTATGCACTTTTCTATGCAAGGTGAGTTGTAAGTATACAAAACAACACATTGATCATCATTTACCATTCTCAAAATTTTGTCCAGGGGAGATGTATTCGTGGCATCCATAGGATAGATAAGAACATATTCAGAATGCAATGTTTCTTCAGAAGAACTGGTCTGGATCCAGCTCGGCTTTGCAGCAGCGAGACTGATTAAGTTTTCGGTGACTTCACAAAACCTTCGCTGACCATTGGTCTTGAAATCATTGAAGGCATTTTCCACTTCGTTCGTGTTGAAAACCGAATCAAGACTGAACTGTTCTGTACACTGTTGATATGGGACCCTGATGACTACAGAATACTGATTAGGCCTGTGATGATTGGTTGGCTGTAACCTAGAAGACAAACATCACAGTTATTGCTATTTTCAAAAACTCATGCTCCTTTTAATTTTAATTTTAATTTTAATATCTTTATTGTCCACTGGGGTGGAAATTTGTCTTTTGCTCACCAACACATAAAACAACTATACTGAGAAACTAACAGACAATGATAAGACAATGCACAGAAAAAATCACATTACATAAAAAAGTACAGACACACTCTATAGCACATCCCGGATTTCAAGGACTCAAACTGGCTGATGAGAGGATGCACTATGTGCCCGAATAATCCTCGCCTTGCCCTTTCTGTAAAAAGTTGTGTTAAAGGGGTTCACCAACTATTTAACTTGCCATTGACAATTCTAGAAAGTGTATTCTTAAATCTACAATTTAGGTGACCATACCCAGCAAGGAGATTGTCTGTTTGGGAGGGCAGAGCCCCGCCAAAATATTCATCCAAACAACGACCTCAATATGCACTGAATTAATAATCAATTATAAATGTGAGTCTGCAAAAGGTCAGTAACTATGGCATGTCTGTTCTGGCATGTGGAGTAGCATATCAAATTAATGAAAGTATAAATCCTTTAATTTAAACATGCTCATGTTAATAGCTTTTATATAAATAGTTCCATTGTGTTTGTTTTATGTTTGTTCTGAGAACTTTTTTTCCTCTCTGGAATTCCTAACTTGCAACATTCTAAAACAATGTTGCATAAAAATGTGGATGTTGTTAGACATTAGCTCATTCTAACATCGCATTCTATGCCTTTGTTTGTTGTGTGTCTGTCAATCATCATTAGAGCGCCACTCTCGGGCTGAATAACGCAAGGACATTAGAATTCTGCCAAAAGTGTGACTGATGTGTTCAGCGATTAGAATATAAAGCTCACAAAATGTTTATCATAATCTAGCGCTAAGACCCAGAATCTGCCCTATCTAAATTTATGTCCAGGAGCTGCTGCACTCAACCATACATTTTTCCACAAGTTCTAAAATATGCAGACTAACAGCAAGGCCGAAGTTGTCTAAGATGATAAGAAGAGTCGCTGCAAGCATCTTTTGAAGAGAAGCTAACCTGGGAGTCCAGAATTGTACGAGATAAAGTTGTTCACAATTTGAACATATTGACCATCAAGTGAAACTGGCTCAATTATCATGTCTTGTTTTGTACAAATAATAAATTAATTTGTCTTGGCAACAGATTAACTGGCTAAAACGACACCATGATTCAAAAGTGAGCCTGTTTCTGAGACAGAAGTAATTTAACACATTTCAGGACTGTACTTATTTACTGTATATTGTGCAAATTTTGACTTACTTGTCATCAAAATACTGGATCATTTTAGCAAGAGCGTCAGTTTTCACTGGCACCTTATTGCACTGAATACACAGATGAAGCAGGCAGAACATGAACATCCTCAGTGCCACAGACGCCTAAAGTTAAAATGACAAACCTGATAAACAAAAGAACATAAGCAACAAAACAGATGATGTGATGAACACGATGAAAATGCTTACCATGATGAATATTAGAGACGCTTCTGGGATCTTCAGAGAAGATGTGTTGGGTCCCATCTGACTGAGAGCATATTTATTCTAGGATCAGCCATATATGCAAATAAACTTATAATGGGAGGTTGTATGAATGTTCGTTAAACTGTTTGACATTTGCGTATAGTATTCAATTCATATCACAGTTTAGTTTGCAAATTACAATGATAAGTTTTGGTAGTAAAATAATTAAAATATCCGATCAATGAATGTCCTCTCTACTGGATTCCTGCAATAGAATGTTGTCCATCAATATTGCATTAAGTCACTTTATTTATATAGCGCTTTATGCAACACAAACTGTTTCAAAGCAGTTTCGCAGAAATAAAACAGGATTAGCAGTGTCGCAAAATTTCAACAATTATAAAATGACTGTAAAACAGCTCTACCAAAGATCATACAATTAGTTCAGACAAGACCACTTTGGCAAGTTTACTTGAGTTTATTGAACACAATTTATCTTTGGCGGTATGGTTCCTTATGGGGGTTCTTGCTTCATAATTAATGACATGTAGAACTTTAGCATTAACACCCCAAACATAATGAGGTATTAACTGCCTGAAGAAACAGTCCGGTTCTTTTGAGTAATGAATGCTACTGATGCCTGCTGGTGTTGACGGTTATTCCTCTCGTGTAGGAGCAGATGTGCATGCTTGTTGCTGTAGTTTTGAGGAAAACCTTCATCCGTGTGTAAAGTCTGGCTGATCGGCCCAACTTCCGGTTACCGGCCAGCCGGTGAAGGACGCGCGTGTTAACCGTCTTTTTGCATCGCAGAGTTATTTGGTTAAATAAGACACATTTCTCATATGCAATCATCTCGTTTTAATCTGAAGCTTCCGATAGTCAGACCACAAATGCTCGAATGTCTCAGAATAAAGTGCTGGTGTAACCCAGACTCAAATTAGTATATTTGTAGTCTCTGCCAAAGTTAATTTGTCCAAAAAGTTAAAAAAATTGAATCTGTATAATTACATATTCAACTAAATATGTATGTGAATGAACAGAAAATAAAACCAAACCTTGTGACAATATGATAGTTTATTTTATTATATTATGTGAATCATATATTTTATTATTCATAAAAGCAATATGTAAATTATTGCAGCAAATTGCAACTAATAAGAACTGGAAATAGCACTGCAGATGTTAGGCATCCAATCGGAAAAAGACAGGCAGCAGCACTGACTCCGCCCCCTGTGAGCAACGCAGATCGGGAAAAAACGGAGATAGAATACAAAGAGGAGAAAGAGTGATTAAGAGAATTAATTGCGATAATACCTGAAAGAAAACCTAGATTTTCATTGAGATTCAGTTTTATGTTAAAACTACAGTGATTGAGAAGTTTTGTTTAGATACTTACCTGCATAGAGTTCCTGTTGATTTGTAAATGGTTAAGGCCAAGCTAACACCGACGAAGCTAAGCGTGGTTAATCTGGTGTAACCTGGAAGAGAGACAAATGAACACGAATAGTTAATTTACAGAGGAATCGGTGAGTTGAATGTTTATTTTGATAAATGCGGTTAACTGTGTCTATGTACAGTATTAATGTGAGACTAAACATAAACAAAGCAATGAGTTTAACTATGTGTAAAGTGTGATTACAATGTTAATTGTTGTTCAGAAATTTGCTGAAGGATGCTAATGTAAAGATAAATCACTAAGGACATTGCCCTGTTGTGTGCAGGCCAGTTTTTGCATGTATATGTTTTGAAGTTGGATTTTCGTACTGTGGACCGCGTTCTTTGGTGTGGATACATCGAGTCGCGTGGCAAGTGAAGGAAACAGATGGCGAGCCACCCGTGAAAACCGAACTTGGATCTACTTTTCTCATTTTCCATTGGATTTGAGTCATTCCTGCAGTTTGTTCATCTGTAGGAGTTCTTCTCGTTTGAACTTAAGGAGTGAGGTATTTTCCATTCCGTTGGAACTAACATTTTCCTAAGAACTAAAGGAAAATAATTTGATTTTTGTTATTGTTTGGACTGAAATCTTTGATCTGAAAATAATTATTTGATCTCATAAGAGATACATATTTTATTTCATTATTACTGTGGTAACAAAAAGGTATTGTACATTTATTTTGTTGGTTTATATTATTTTGGGAAATTGTAATTTAATTTTGGTTGTGAAAAGGTAATTTCACCAAATACACTGAGATTAGGGAAAGAGATATATCCAAAAATAGTAAATAACTACTAAAACTTGATAATTAGGTGAAACTAAATTAGGTCAAAGCCTATAAAGCAAATTCTAAATTATAAGTAAAACTCAAAACAGAAATCAACTAGTTAGAAGGGAAAAAGAAAGGAATTAAAACTTTGATAATTGTACTTTGTTATTGTTTGTATTTAATTTGGGTAATTGTTTTAATTTGTAATCAAGTTAAGTCACAATTGAATTGTGTACAATTTATTTTCTTTAAAGGGTATTGTTGGTTCATATCTGTTTTTTTTTGGTCTCTATTGATTAAGTATTTCATCCCCTTGATACTTTTCATATAAAAGTGTGGCTGGAAAAGTCTATGTGTGTGTATCTCTGCCTCCTTCGACTCCTGTATCTTCTGATTGGTCCATTGATCTAGTTTATCACAAATTCTGCAAAGCAGGTGTTACACTAAACAAATGTTATCTTAGCTAAACATCTTCTTGCAGTGTACGGGCTAACACCTCAAGAGTGTGAAAACATGAGGGCTGGATGTGTTTGTGTCTTGTGTGTCTGCTTCAATGTGATATACCGGTACTATAAAAGAGGAACTTAGCTCTGCTCTGATAAGCAACTGTATATAGGGAGATTATTTTCTGTACAGGTCAGTCTATACTTTTGGACCTGTCTGCTGCATTGAAATCTTTACCTTCGTAATTGTAACTTATTTTCATTATTCATTTTCACTTTCTCTCTTTTCTCCATTTACTTTCTTCTCAGTTGGAAAGTAGTCATGTGTAGACAAGAAATCCTTTTCTCATTGATTATTTTGTACATTGACGGCTTCGTCGTGTTGCTTTTTCCACTCTGAATATCTGATAGCTGGAAAACATGCGAAACATAACTCCAGTAAACACACGATTGACTGACAAATGTTCATACTTTTACTTCCTTTTTTTTTGCTAAAAATACCTTTAAATGGTAAAAGGTCATTCAATATTTGAGGTGGACAGGCAGAAGTTATCTAATCAAAATTGTTTATAATTCGACCAAGAGTATAAATGTCCACAGTCTGTGGCTCTGCAGAAAGTGTCCACTAAGTGGTGCCATTGAGTTCTAGATTGATAACACAACACAGAGAAATTCTCCCAATAACATGCCCAAAAATATGTGAAAATGAGACAAATTGCACATTCAAAGTAGACTAACTAAATTAAGTTATTACTTACAGTGACATTATGGAAGTTCAAACTGAGCATCAGAATGGGTAAGAAAGGATATTTAAGTGACTTTGAATGTGGCACGGTTGTTGGTGGCAGACGAGCTGGTCTGAGTATTTCAGAAACTGCGGATCTACTGGGATTTTCATGGATAACCATCTCTAGGTTTTACAGAGAATGGTCAGAAAAAGAGAAAATATCAGTGAGCGGCAGTTCTGTGGGTGAAAATGCCTTGTTGAGGTCAGAGGTCAGAGGAGAACGGCCAGACTGGTTCAGCTGATAGAAAGGCAACAGTAACTCAAATAACCACTTGTTATAACCGAGGTCTGCAGAAGAGCATCTGTGAACACAACAAACCTTGAATCAGAAGATCTTCAGCAGCAGAAGACACACACCGGCGACACTACTGCCAGATGAGAACAAGAAGCTGAGGCTACAATTCACTCGGGCTCACCAAAACTGGACAATCGAAGATTGGAAAAAACATTGCCTCGTCTAATGAGTGTCGGTTTCTGCTGCGAATTTGACGTAAACAACATGAAAGCATGATCCACTCTGCCTCGTCTCAATGGTTCAGGCTGCTGGTGGTGTAATGGTTTATGGGGATATTTTCTTGGCACACTTTGGGCCTCTTAGTACCAATTGAGCATCGTTTAAATGCCACAGTCTACCTGAGTATTGTTGCTGACTGTGTCCATCCCTTAATGACCACAGTGTATCATCTTCTGATGGCTACTTTCAGCAGAAAAACACGCCATGTCACAAAGCTCAAATCTTCTCAATCTGGTTTCTTGATCATGAGAATGAGTTCACTAAACTCAAATGTCCTCCACAGTCTCCAGATCTCGATCATGAGCAGCTTTGGGATGTGGAGGAACGGGAGATTCACATTCATGGATGTGCAGCCGACAAATCTGCATGATGCTATTATGTCAGTATGGAGCAAATACTCTGAGGAATGTTTCCAGCACTTTATTGAATCGATGACACCAAGAAATAAGGCAGTTCTGAAGATTGTCCAACCCTGCAAGGAAAACCTGATAAAGGTGGCCAGCGATTTTCCTATCTGCGGAGAGCTGTCTGTTAGGTCAAAGTCTGCTCATGGAGAGATACGGCGACACTGTTTGACATTCGGTTTGGTGCATGTGAAGGATTTGCATGGCAGTTTTTACCAGTCGATACGCACTAAACTCTCACTCTTACTGTCTAACACTAACATCACTGAAAGCTGTTGCGATCATCATCAATTTGTGTATCTGCTTTTTCTCATAGTTATATGAAAAAGTCTATATTTATTTTCTGTACTGCACTTAGCCTAATTTTCCGCTTTTTTCCAGTTTGTTACCTAAAGCGATTTCTGTTTTGTTTGTTTAAAATAAACTCATGTCCGAGGCCTGATGCCGGCACCCGCTGTGTCTGTCTTCCTTCACCCCGACAGCTGCATAAAGCTTGTTTTCCTTCTTGTCAGTAATGTTAACAATGCACCCGAGCTCTCAGATAAATACAAACACCCATACATCTGCAGTGTTCACAATAAACCACCTTTTGCATTATGACTCTCCCTTCTGACTTTATGACCCACATCTTATCTCATCTTAAAAAAAAAACACACAAACACAAAGTTTGCCAAGCAGAAGTATTTTATTAGTTCAAGTTGGAAGCAAGGTTATTTTTGAAATGCATTTTACTACATCTAAGCATACTGATTATCAAAACAAAGGATAGTAGATCTCACTAATACAGAATCACATGGGAAAGAAAGAGGTGAATGTTACTGCAGTTAGATCTCTCTTTAAGGCAGACAGCGCGCATCTATGGCAGTGTCTCCTTCCCCTTTACAAGCATAACACTCATTCTCACTCACACAGCGGAAGAGAGGAACATGATCCACAATCTGCTTAAACGCAGTCTGAAGATCTATTTCAGTGTCAAACTTCCAGAAATCCTTGAAGACAAAAGCTTTAATTCCATCATGTTCTTTCCATTTCTTCAGCGCATTTATAATGTTGTGACTGCTTGATGGATTCAGACACGTGTCAACACAGGGAGATTCAAAGGTGTAGAAAACAGAGCAGCCGTCTTTTCTTTTATTCAAGAGTTTGCTCATGGGCGAGTTGTCAGCAGGATTCAGCAGGAGAGACTCTGAATGCATGTTGTATTGCTTCTTTTTACTAATTACAACTTTCCTAGTTCCTGCAGCGATGAGATCTGCACCCTGGTAAAGTGCGTTTGTTTCATCAGTAATAGCATTTTTCACATTCGCAGCATTCTCCTGAGTCAGGAAGGTGTTCTGGGTAGGAATGAAGTTCTGTTGACACTGATCCTTCGGCACATTGATGGCGGTGGCGTACTGACGGGGATGTCCATCTGTATCGACTCTCTTATAGCTGGAAAACAGGAAACAAGATCAAGTATTGACTATGACACACTCCCATGTTTTCAATCCATGACCGTTTGACTGAGTGCTTCTCATTTCTCTACTTCCTCTTTTTTGCTCTACTTCCTCATCGCTTAACTTAAACTTTAAATTTTTCATAGACACTGGAGGAAGACTTACTTCTGCTCAAAGAAGTTAATAATACGGGCGAGAGTCTTGATCTCCACGGTGTCAACACTTTCTGTCCAGTCGGGAAGCAGGAAAAGCAGCAGGAGTCCACTCAGAAACACAGTGAACTTCTAAAGTCACAAAAAAACATTATAAATTGACTAAAATCATGTGCATAGTTCATTTTAATAGAAAAATACGCCCATTCAAAGTGGCAAAAATCTACACCACCTCTCACCAACACCACTTCTATTAATAATAATGGCTAGTAAATCTTCAATGTGACTGACCATGTTTGTTGTTTCAAATCTTCAAGCCCAGAGGTGCTCTGTGAGTCAAAGAAGAAGGAGTGATAAGAGTGAAAGAGAAACGGGGTGGGATTTATTCTGAGTCTGGATCAGCCCTCTCTTTAAAAAAGAAGACCACAAATCTACTAAGAAAACTGCCTTAATCATTGATTTTCACAATCTTGAATAATGCTATTGACCTTTTTTTTTGTCTGTATGACTCAATAAATAGCAATTAATATTAGAACAAATATTATACTATATTTTAATAAATGTCTCAATATTTTAAGCATATTTGCCCATTTGTTCGGAATTTGAAGGAATTTCGGAATGTCTCTCTGTATCTCTGTGACACCTGAAATCTGTCGCCTGCAGGCATCACGAGCCTGAAACATTTTCTGACTCTGAAGGAATCATGAAGACTTACTTTCACTGTTTAAAACTATTTTAAAACTACTCTACTTCTTACACTTTTTAACGGAAAACACGTTCTAAGGAGCGGTCACATTCACCGTTGTTCTAATTTTCTGGCTATTTTCACAGGGTCAATCCAGACATTTAAAAAGAAAAAGTTCCTCATGCAGATTTCACTCCAGTTGGCCAACAGAAAACCTGCATTTTCATCCTCAAATGACGCCTTACTTCAGGTAGCCTAAAGACCGTTTAGCCTAAAGTAGGCCTACCACGACATTAACCAAGCTTGACATAGGCCCTGTCCCAAATGGCACCCTAAGCACTCGCGGTCTTCCTCTGAGTCCGCACTTTCGTGACGTAACGCCGCTTTGACTGTCGGGAAGAAGTCTGCTGCGGAGTCCGCGTCAGTGCAGGCTTGGCAAAAGTGCGTATCGAGGGCGCAAATCGAACGCAGAGGGGGCGATCGCGAGCACCCTTCAGAGAGCTAAAATGAAAAATTGGACACCCTACGGTCTCACAGACATAACGGACGCAAGCACGCGGCAGCCATTGTAAGTCCACAAGACCGAAAGTGCATATGAAGTGTGCCATTTGGGACAGGGCCATTAAAGCTGCAGTCCGTAGTTTTTCATCTTTGTCGCCATCTCTGTTCAAAATCTGTAATTGCAGTTATTCACAGAATTAATTTTTACGGGAAAATGTCATCTGAACAAGTAACATCCACTTTTGTTCTGACCAACTAAGGGGGAAAGCATTGCAGCAAATCTCGCTGATTAAATCTAACGATCGCTTATTATATCACATCAAAACGTGCAAATTATACTTTGTTCTCAAATTGTTAATGTTAACAACATCAGCATTGCTTGACTACATTTAATGCCCTTCAGATATTTATCCCGCATGGGCCGGTTGCAGTCTCTTTTTTTCTGTAGCCACTCCGAAGTCCAAAGTCCAAAGTCTTTTGCATTTTACAATGGGCGAGTCTCCAGCTGTCACTGGTGATTGTCGTTTGAACCTTTCTGGATCCGCCATCAAATTGATAAGTTTAATTATATAAAGTGCAATATAGCCTACTTGCCGACACTCCTTCTTTATGTGTACAGAAGTGCCGAGACACCTTCTTTATGTGTACAGAAGTGCCGAGACTCCTTCTTTATGTGTACAGAAGTGCCGAGACTCCTTCTTTATGTGTACAGAAGTGCCGAGATTCCTTCTTTATGTGTACAGAAGTGCCGAGACTCCTTCTTTATGTGTACAGAAGTGCCGAGACTCCTTCTTTATGTGTACAGAAGTGCCGAGACTCCTTCTTTATGTGTACAGAAGTGCCGAGACTCCTTCTTTATGTGTACAGAAGTGCCGAGACTCCTTCTTTATGTGTACAGAAGTGCCGAGACTCCTTCTTTATGTGTACAGAAGTGCCGAGACTCCTTCTTTATGTGTACAGAAGTGCCGAGACTCCTTCTTTATGTGTACAGAAGTGCCGAGACTCCTTCTTTATGTGTACAGAAGTGCCGAGACACCTTCTTTATGTGTACAGAAGTGCCGAGATTCCTTCTTTATGTGTACAGAAGTGCCGAGACTCCTTCTTTATGTGTACAGAAGTGCCGAGACTCCTTCTTTATGTGTACAGAAGTGCCGAGACACCTTCTTTATGTGTACAGAAGTGCCGAGACACCTTCTTTATGTGTACAGAAGTGCCGAGATTCCTTCTTTATGTGTACAGAAGTGCCGAGACTCCTTCTTTATGTGTACAGAAGTGCCGAGACTCCTTCTTTATGTGTACAGAAGTGCCGAGACACCTTCTTTATGTGTACAGAAGTGCCGAGATTCCTTCTTTATGTGTACAGAAGTGCCGAGACACCTTCTTTATGTGTACAGAAGTGCCGAGACTCCTTCTTTATGTTTACAGAAGTGCCGAGATTCCTTCTTTATGTGTACAGAAGTGCCGAGACTCCTTCTTTAAGTGTACAGAAGTGCCGAGACTCCTTCTTTATGTGTACAGAAGTGCCGAGACTCCTTCTTTAAGTGTACAGAAGTGCCGAGACTCCTTCTTTATGTGTACAGAAGTGCCGAGACTCCTTCTTTATGTGTACAGAAGTGCCGAGACTCCTTCTTTATGTGTACAGAAGTGCCGAGACTCCTTCTTTATGTGTACAGAAGTGCCGAGACTCCTTCTTTATGTGTACAGAAGTGCCGAGATTCCTTCTTTATGTGTACAGAAGTGCCGAGACTCCTTCTTTATGTGTACAGAAGTGCCGAGACACCTTCTTTATGTGTACAGAAGTGCCGAGACTCCTTCTTTATGTGTACAGAAGTGCCGAGATTCCTTCTTTATGTGTACAGAAGTGCCGAGACTCCTTCTTTATGTGTACAGAAGTGCCGAGACACCTTCTTTATGTGTACAGAAGTGCCGAGACTCCTTCTTTATGTTTACAGAAGTGCCGAGACTCCTTCTTTATGTGTACAGAAGTGCCGAGATTCCTTCTTTATGTGTACAGAAGTGCCGAGACTCCTTCTTTATGTGTACAGAAGTGCCGAGACTCCTTCTTTATGTGTACAGAAGTGCCGAGACTCCTTCTTTATGTGTACAGAAGTGCCGAGACTCCTTCTTTATGTGTACAGAAGTGCCGAGACTCCTTCTTTATGTGAAGTGACATAATGACGCAAAGACATGCTCGAATTTCCCGCAGAAATCCACCAGTAGGCCCTACCACTGGATTTAAAAACATTAGGCTATTACAAGCGTTTTGCGAGCTAAGGCAAGCAGAGAGTTTTGAACACTGGCTGGTTATGCAGGCCTACTTGCTCAAATTTATTTTGGACAATTTTTAACCCCAAAAAATTATGGACTGGAGCTTTATATTTGCCAAGGTACCATGGTTTCTTTTAAAAACCTGGCCATACGAGGTAGGCTAAATACCTTTGAATATGAATATAGATATTCAACAGTCAACTGACATCATCATTCAGATATTTCAAAATGTTGATGGACTTCATGTCTGCAATAAAACGTGAAAATATTAAGTAGCATTATTTTAGAGTTAATTAGAATATCTTTTAAAATAACAAGACCGTTTGACTGTAGAGTCGCAGTTGCAATTACAAACCAGTAGGGGGCAGCATTGCAATGGAAATAAATCAGCAGGTATCTGAGGATACGCAACAGTTTTGAGTGTGCATGAATATCAAATATATAAAGAGAGGGGGAAACCACACATTTAACACCAGTAGCCTATATGTGTAGCCTACAGTATAAGGTAGTCTTTAACTGTACTAAATGCAGAGCCAATGGAGCGTTTATTTATTTATTTTTGTTGATGGAGAAGAACTGAACAAACTACATGGTCATATTTTGTTTGAAAGATAAGCTAAATTAGCTTATTGTTTAACAGTTATATAAAAACAGTATCTCACTCACAATCACAGATGTTTCAAAAGCACACTTGCCTGGCTGTGTTATTAAAAACTGCATTAGCTAATGATTTAGAAAATGTTACACCAATCTGATGTACAACAAATTGTGGAGCATATCAAATGACTTTCATGCTCAATATTATTACAAAAAAAAGCTTTTCCCCTCTACTTATAGAAAAATCAACAATAATTGTGTTTCCAGGCAAGCGTAATGAAGTCAAGACATGTTTGAGCATCAGATGAAAAACAGATCAGACTCTCTCTCTCTCTCTCTCTCTCTCTCTCTCTCTCTCTCTCTCTCTCTCTCTCTCTGATGAACATGTGCCAGACCTGTGAACTTTGCACTTTGACCCCTCAGATGATGGAGCAGGGTGAAGGAGAGGACTCTGTTTGAAGGTTGGCATTTACAGGGGAAGACTGCAGGTCAAAAGAAGCTTCTGAGAGAGCCATTGAACGAACAAAAGATGCATGAGTTTGTCATAAAATAGCATCTGTCTCCCTGTCTGTTATTCTTGAGGTGTTTTGAGGAGGTTTTCAGTGTTCACAGGTGAAGCGTTTGATCAGATGAGGAAGAACAGAGACATGAATCATCCGGGAAAGTGTGAAACGTCTATGAATGGAGACAGATGTGTGAGAGATGAATAACCTCTGTTGTTTTTATAATGACATTTTGAATGAATTATAGACTAATTGAATCCTTTAAAAAATCCATATTAGCTTTATGAATCTAAAGTATAGCTAAGTAAATAAACGCACAAACAGGGTTTATTGTCAAACAATGAATGATTTAATTAGGCAAAATATCTGTAGGATACATATACATAATCACACACACATACAAAATAAATTAATAAAAAAAAACATTCAGAGTTTTTGTGGCTGTATTGTCAGTGTTGCTGAGCGTTTTTAGTTTTTGACCATCTCTTGTAAGAATAAAAACAATGGCAATCTTAAGCATATCAGATAATATCAAATCAGTAGAAATATATTTACTAAAAATAAAAAAGTAATTTTCACAGTGCATCTTTCCAACACCATGAATAACAGCAATGCTAAAGGAATTATTTTTGAAATGTATAATAAAACGGACCGTATGATTTCAAACTCACTTTAAAAGGTACACTATGCATCTTTTTTGTTCAAAATTAACAACATTTAAAGAATCAATACATAAATTATTTTCCCAAAATGTGTTTTTGTCTTACCCTGATTCATTATGGTAAGCCTGTTATAAGTGTTTATATTTTAGACCTGACGGGATTGTAATTGTGTACATACGTCACTAGCCTGTGTGTCTCGTCATATCCGTAAATAGAGAAAAATGACATGTCTGGTTTGCGAGTGGATCAGGTTAGTTGTCACTATACGAGTGAGAAAGGTTGACATCGATCTAAATCTCAAACCTCCGGGGAATCACACGTTTTAAACAGACACAGAACAGAGGACAGTCTGCTGGTGAAAACGAGCCCGTAATAAAACATGAATCAACATTGGCTTGGCTTTTCAGAGATGGCGAGAACTGAGTGAATACGAAGATGGTGTTTTATTACTCAACAGGTGAGTAAGGTATTTTATTGAACAGATAAATTATTATGTAGCTCTCTAACTGAGTTGATTGTAACGCATTATCTATTATGAAGGCTGATTTCATTATGGTTGTTGTGCTGGAATTCACTTTCAAGGAAGTAGCGTGTCTATAAATGTGTAAATCTACAGTAATGTCTTCAGCTAGTCAGCTTGAGATCCTTCCCATCTAAACTGGTTATACCTCTGAAGCCTGGTAGTGAATATTTAATGAGGAGCAGGATGAACATATTTCTGTGGTTTGCAATGGTAATGGATATGACAGAGTTGATATGTTTGGTCTGCTACGGTGCTTCTGTTGCTGCAGGGTAAGTACAGGACTTGCTGCTGTTCAATATAGCATAAATTAATACCCGTAGCAGATCTATACAGGTGGAGCTGGGGGAGGTGGAGGGTTTCTGAAAGCACGCTGCACTGCTACAGAAAATATTGACCAAGTATTTGAAGGTTGAGCTACTGATACAGCAGGAACCAATCAGCTGTGTCCTATAGAGAATGATTGAGTTGAGGATCGATCAGCCGTCGCCATCTAGAGTTTCATGACAGAACTTAGTATTCGAAACAATGTTCTTCTACCAAATGCATGCAGTTTTTTTTTTTACCGCTATAGAAGTTCAGAAGTTGCATAGTGTACTTTAAGCAAATATACTGAAGAAAATTATAAACGCAACACTTTTGTTTTTGCCCCCATTTTTCATGAGCTGAACTCAAAGATCTAAGACTTTTTCTACATACACAAAAGGCCTATTTCTCTCAAATATTGTTCACAAATCTGTCTAAATCTGTGTTGGTGAGCACTTCTCCTTTGCCGAGATGATCCCTCCACCTCACAGGTGTGGCATATCAAGATGCTGATTAGACAGCAGGATTATTGCACAGGTGTGCCTTAGGCTGGCCACAATAAAAGGCCACTGTAAAATGTGCAGTTTTACTGTATTGGGGGGGGGGGGATACTATGCGTATCCTTCACATAGAGTTGATCAGGTTGTTGATTGTGGAGTGTTGGTTGTTTATAATTTTGTTCAGTGTAAGTTCCAAAATGCTGTACATTTTTCCAATCACTTGTCATTAAAAAACATCATTCAAATGTCAAGGAATGTGTTAGGAAAAAGTTCATTGTCGGCTCAAAAATATTTGTCTTCTATTTACAACGTGGGCAGAGAGCGATGTGTCTGGCACCATAAGAACGGCCGATCTCGTTCCACGCTCTTGATTTGGACGGCCGCCGGTTGCAAAGACCTCAGTGGCTGCGAATGTCTCGTGTGAATGTGCGTTTCTATTTCTCATATTGCACTTAAACGTGTTTTGCAGTAAAACCATACACAAATGTCTCCTTTTTCAATTTGATTCAACTTGTCTTGTTGTGTTTTCTGAGATTGTGGATAATTCTGAAGGACTTTTGAAGAAGAGTTCAAGGGAATGTTTTAGACAGAAAAAGCCCTTTTGATCTGCCGGCTGTGTGTGTGTGTGTGTGTGTGTGTGTGTGTGTGTGTGTGTGTGTGTGTGTGTGTTTGTGTGTGTGTGTGTGTGGCTGCATGTGCCATCCTGTGAGTGGCGTGACAGTTTTATTTGTATTGCCAAGTCCGTCTTTATTTCTCATCTATCTGTGTAAAATCCTAATTCCGGCTTTGAAAATGCAGGATTTTGGGACAGTTGAGTTGCATGGGTCGTTCAGGCAATTTCAGGCCTCAGATAATGAAAGGAATCTAGAAGACAAGAAAAAGAGGATTTTAAATGTAAAGATCATGATGAAAATGTATCAATAAAGTTGTATGATTTATTTGAGTAATATAGAGCTTTAGTAATATTTGTTTTGCATGAGTAATTCCAGCTGCTGGACTCTAAAAGAAAGCATGTGCCGTGATTGGACACAGTAATCATGCTGGCAAACGCTGATCCTCCTCTTCATTAAAGAGCTGCTGTATTTGTGCGATGGCCTTTTCATCAGAGCGTAACTGCACGAGTGACTGTGAGCCGGGATAGTGAGTTAGACAAGAGCAGCTGCTTCTCATCATGATACTGCCACGGGAGATTAGCATCCAACCATGACATTCACACACACGCAAACCCAGTCCAGATATTACAGAATCAGACCTCTGCAAATCACACAGAACTATTATACAAACATCTGATGTGAGCGTGAAGCCTTTTTCCCTCTTATTACATGTTCAGGTTCAAAATCTCAGGTCACGAACAAACTGCAAGTATTGGGAGTGACAATCACATTTTGGAGTTATTCTGTCAGTGTGCAGATGACACTATCACTATCAAAAGTGTAATGATCGATTACTGTGGCAACCTTTTCTGTCTCGCAGCTGTAAACAGGAAATACACATGCTAATTTTGACTAATGAAATATAACTTATTTTAATTTTATATTATCACTATGCCATATTTAGAGAGTGATTTTCAGATTAAGTGATTTACTTAAAGGGACAATAAGTAGGAATTACTCCCATCTAGTGGTGAATTTGTATTTTGCATTCAAACTAATTTTGCTCTCCAGCGCCTCGCTTTTTCAAATGCGCGTTGCATCTACGGTAGGCGATATGTACCAAAAAGCTTTGACAGGATGTCTTCTATTAACACTTCGTCGAGTTTTCCTTCAGGTGAACAGGTGTGTTATTTCAAACAAACTGCAACATGATGACAAACAAACGAATGTTACAGTATGAATTACTGACTGTGAAAAACATGAAATATTGTATTTTGAAACATTGTTATTCATAAAAATAAATCATGAGAACATGAACTTCATCACTGCCTTTGCAGGTAAAATCTTTTTTCTTATTAACTGAAGTAGCCTAACGCAATATTTTTACTCTAATAGCTTATCTTTCCCCACACATATGAACTGTGATCATGCAATAACGTTAACTTTACATCACGATGCTGAGCTACAGTGAAATGATAGAAAAGACATTGGGCCCTATCTTGCACCCAGCGCAATTGACTTTGAACACCGACGCATGTATCATTCCTATTTTGCACCCGCGCACAGCGGACTTTTCCCTCCACAGACGCACGTCGGTAAATTAGGAAATGAACTTGCGCTCGCGGGGGCGGTTCAGCGCAAAGAGAAGGCGTGTTCCGGCGCAAAACTTCCATGGTGCTATTTTCCAGTTTTAGAAAGCAATTGCGCCATTGACCAGGAAAAAAACAGTCTAAAGACAGTGGCGCGTTGCGCGTTAGTGATATGGTATTTTAAGGGCGCGTGCTTGGCCATAATAGTAACGCGCATCTACTTTGATTCTCTAATATAAAAAGATGCAGCAGTTTTCATTTTTGCAAATCATACATTATTACAAGGAAAAATATTAACACACGAGGGAAATCATTGTTGTGTCCGTGAAGATGTGGAAAAGATCTATCTAGATAAAAAAAATAAAAAAAAATTCTAGATTAGGCTACACATTTACTACCCAAATTATACGCCGTATAACCGAAGCTAATTTGGGTGGGTTTCTCCCATCATCCCCAATGTCTCTTCTCTGTGTTTTACGGCCCTGACGAGAACGTCGGTTTCCTCGGCTGTGAATTGCTCCTGGCGTGCGCCGGCAAATCCGCCGTTAATAGCGATCCGCCACGAAACAAGCGCGCCAGCTCTTAAAGGGAATGTGAGAGGACGCTCTGATTGGTTTATTTCACGTTACGCCCAAACCACACCTATGAATAATGAAGCCACTTCAGACCAACCCCTTTTAGATTTGCGTCGGGCGCAAGAGTCATTTATCCCGCTGGGAAAATAGCAACAGCGCCGGGATCCGCCCACAAAGTTACTTGCGCTTTGCACTTTGACACTTGCGTTTCAGATCGTCAAAATAGGGCCCATTATCTGTGATAGCAATTCACCTCATTCGCACAAACTGGAGTAGAATGAGGCTCGCGTCTACCGCGCCGCGCTAAACACCGCGCCGCAGGACCTCTAGATGCGCATAAACGCGTCTTTACATTGAAATCACTCGCGCCAGACGCTCAAGAGTGAGTGAGTAATTATTTTAAAATAAAATTGACTTTAATCAAACCACGGATCTGTGATAAGTTTTGTGATCCGTCTCGCCATTATGTAGTAGCACTATCATCACTTTGAGGGGAGGATACATTTATCCCCACCGGGGATAAAAATAATTAAGCAGAGGCAGCGATACATTGACCAGAAAGGGGGAAATCCCACGCATTTTACGTTCTATTTTTGACTTTTTTGGCGACGATGTTTTCTTCTCCTGTGGCTTGGCATATGTATGGTCCATAATAACAATGCAATCCAGACTTTTAAACTTGCCGGTGCAGTTTCAAGCGCCTCTCACTGCTCTGCACCTGCGTTTCTGCTGGTTTCGGCTGGCTCTGAACGAAAAAGCGTTGTGGAAACGCGTTGGCTTAGTACTTTTTGTCCCTCTCTGCTATTATAGTTTTGCAAGATGGCGGAACTACATGGAAGCCTCCGTGGACCTACCCGTCCCATGTTTATAAAGATAATAAATTCTTCATTTATAAGGATAAGTCAGATAATTGGCCGAGGTATTTGTACACCATTGAGGACATATTTATGAATAAAAATATTGATTTTAGATAATAAAATACCTAAAAAGATACTTAGTGTCCCTTTAAGTAATCAAGTGATTTATTTAATTTATTTAAATTTATTGATAGCCTTAATATATATACATATATTGTGTGTATATATATATATATATACATATATGTCATATACTGTATATATATATATATATATATATATATATTTTTTTTTTTTTTTGCTTAGTGATGTAGGCTGTTGCTATGAGCGATTATTATAAAAACATATTCTTTTAGATATTCTCTATTTCAAAGACATTCATATTATCCATATTTCATATAGCATATATATTTCATTTTTATCTACATATTTATATATAATTTTAATGATGTTACATATTTATGTTATAGTAAATAAATATAATATATAAAAAGAATAATATATAATTATGTGAAAAAATATATTTTAGCTATATAAAATAAAGTATTTGAATGTCTTTAATGTAGGCCAGAGAATATCTAAAAAATAATGTTTTTACAATAATAATGAATAATTTATAATTTTATAATAATCGTTCATATATATATATATATATCATTTTATTAATATAAAAACGTACAGCTTATGAAACCCCAAATTCAAAATTAGAATATTGTGAAAAGGTTTTCATAAGCTGTAAGCCATAATCATCAAAATTATAACAAATAAAGGCTTGAAATATCTCACTTTGCATGTAATGAGTCTATATAATATATTAGTTTCACCTTTTAAGGTGAATTACTGAAAAAATGTACTTTTGCACCATATTCTAATTTTTCGAGTTTCACCTGTGTGTATATGCCGAATAATAATATATATTATTCAAGAATAATTTATATATAAATTATTTGTCATTTATATCTCGTGAATAGTGTATAATTGCTGGTACTGGTGTCACATTTTGAAAAAGAAAAATAATTAAATAAAGTCTTTATTATTTGCATTTATTTTGGGCCTTTTGTTGTTTGTTTGTTTATTGAGAAATAAATTGTGCATGCATGGAAAAGAGGGAAGTATACGATCAGCAAAGGATGCAAACTAGAATTGGACACACACCCGATATTAGAGCATATGGCAAAGACTAGCAGCCACTATCAAATAAGAAGTTTAAAGCAGGCTGACAGTAATAATAACGACCTTACTTTGTCCATACTGGCTGTACTGGTAGGGGGCGCTGTGCTCTGTGCTGTAGAAGGAGGCCGGCCCGTAAGACTGAGGACTGGGCAGGTTCGAGAGGACAGGTAGAGTGGACCGAGGTTCGACGCGCTGAGAGCACGAGCTGCTGACGGATACACACGACTCCAGAGAAAACTCAGCCTGGCTCTGGTGTGTGACTCCAGCTGGGGTTATTAGTCCCATGACCTACAGAGAGAGAGAGAGAGATCAGTTCTTACTCTGACTTCATTTGAATCACACACTGTCTGTTCTACGTAGTATGTGAGGATGGGATTAGTGCATTTAAAATCATAGTATTCTGAAGGCCAATTTTTGTCATTTCACTCATCATCATACATGGTATATTTGTAGAAAAATTAGGTAATTTTTAGCCATGATATAATCAGACATTTCCTTTAACCCTAAAACACAATGCAATGCATAATTCAAAATACACGGAAAACACCTCTAAATGATCAATACAAAAAAATATTTCATATTAATGAGTGTCCTGGACAGGTCTTTGGTACAATATGCACAAAATTTAATGTTGGCGGTCAAAGCTGTTTTTGAGAAGTGCCGGTATGCAATAATAAGGGACTCAAGACGCTGTTGACTGTATTGTTTAAAATAACACACACACACACACACACACACACACACACACACACACACACTTTATTTGCAGATATGGGTAGATCTATGTGACCTGCAATTGATCAGGCAAAAACAATAATTGAATTTGGGGATTTTTTAACCTGATTCTAGGACTAGAATGGAGCCAGAGGGCAGTACAGTGTGTGTGTGTGTGTGTGTGTGTGTGTGTGCGTGCGTGCGTGCGTGCGTGCATGCATGCGTGTTGGTGTGTGTGTGTGTGCTATTATTTAACCTAGAAAACACTGTGCTGCATTTCAGGAATGTTGCATGTGTGCTCTGGGGAATAAAAGTTCCTGAAGCATTATTGAATCTACCA
This sequence comes from Phoxinus phoxinus, assembly GCF_949152265.1. Lineage (NCBI taxonomy): Eukaryota > Metazoa > Chordata > Actinopteri > Cypriniformes > Leuciscidae > Phoxinus > Phoxinus phoxinus. The sequence continues at coordinate 37,385,267 of NC_136879.1, forward strand.
CCAGAATTATGGCCAGAATAAACACACACTCCAGTCGCTGCACCAAATAAGCACCTTTACATGGAGACAGAAAGAGAAAAGCATGTCTCCCAGGCTACAGGATCCTATTACATCAGTGGACACAGTAAACGCAGCACAACACACACACAGACACACGGTCACGCACATGGTCTCGCTTAAACCCTTTCCCAGAGTGACATGTGCCGAATCCAGGGTGGATTTCTGTTTCCGAAGCTCTGGGAGATTTTCTCTGCGAGTTTTGGAAAATTTAGCAGGCAACATAATTTTTTTTTTGATTTACATTAAATTTACATTGTTCCTGGATACTATTTAAACTAGAAAATCTGGTGTGGTAATCTGGGCAGTGTGACCATAGAAGTGTGTATGTAGACGCCACAATGAGTTTTCCAAGATGCCACAAACATTGCGCAGCCATGGTTGTAAAAATCACCTGCTAAAGTCTATTGCAGATATAGATATTCATACATGTGTATAACTTATTATAACTTGCTCTAATGTAGTCACGGACTGGTGTTCACCTCCCAATATGGCGGACGGCTTACATATAGCCGGCCCATAAAAACAGCCGCTGATGATGTTCTATGTATATATATCTATGAGAGCAGTTTTTGCATTTAAGTAATATTTCCAATCAAATTAAATTAAGCATTCAATATTTAAGTTTTATTTAATTCACTATAGCTCCAGAAAGTACACATTACATGGGTTTGTAATATTTAAAATATTTGGTGGTTGTATACACAGTATATACACATACACCTTCATATGCATATAGCACAGATCAAAAAGCCGCATACAATTTATAATAACTGGTTTCTATTGTAATATATTTTAAAATATAATATATTCCAGTGATCAAAGCTGAATTTTCAGCATCATTACTCCAGTCTTCAGCGTCACATGATCCTTCAGAAATCAGTATAATATGATGATTTAGTGCTCAAGAAACATTCCTGATTATTATCAGTTGAAAACAGTTGTGCTGCTTCATATTTTTGACACTTGACAGGATTCTTTGATGAATAGAAAGTTCAAAAGAACAGCATTTATTTGAAATAGAAATATTTTGTAACATTTTAAATGTCTTTACTGTCACTTTTGATCAATTTAATTCAACCTTGCTGAATAAAAGTATTAATTTCTTTCAAAAAAATATATGCAAGACAGCACAGATTGAGACATCCATCTCAATAGTACACTGGGATGCTTTGAATCTTAGCCATATTTTTTACGTATTATTAGTATTACCACTAGATGATGACAGCGAGAATGTGAGACTGTAATACATTCACACCCGTCAAACCTGTAATTCACAGCGGCCCGTCAGTGTTCTTGACACACACCCCCCGTGGAGGAACTGCTGCGCTCCTTTTACAAATGAGAAACATGTGTGGGTCAGTCGTCCTATCTATCACACTGAAGAGTGTGTGTGTGTGTGTGTGTGTGTGTGTGTGCGTGTGTGTGTGTGTGTGTGTGTGTGTGTGTGTGTGTGTGTGTGTGTGTGCGTGTGTGTGTGTGTGTGTGTGTGTGTGTGTGCTTTGCACGGTCCAGTGATAAAGCTAAAGATAACCGAATGAAAAATGGCCCGTGGATGACCCGCGATGGAGGAATTTATCTGCATAACGCGTCGCCTTGAAGTGTGTAATAGTTTGTACAGAAGCCAGAAGAGCTTTAAACTGACACTGGGTCAACAGGTGGGATATACTACACCTTCACTGAGGCACTCTCAACTGGATGTTTTTACGTTTTAAGGGATTAACCAAAAATATAATAACATTTATCACTTTTGTATGCAGTGGTTTAGGGTTTAATCTATCATGCTGCCAATTACCACAGGAAAATTTTGTTTCTAGACAGTTTGCAGCTCATAGTTTTGATTAATTTGTCAGTTAAAACGTTTGTTATTTGAGCTGTAAAGAGTTCAAACTGTCCTTTTGTTTGTCAGTTTCATGTGAAAATGCTTTACATATTTTTAATGCACTCTTATGGAGGATTGGAAGTTCAATATTAAATGTTAATAAAACAAGTATTTCATTAAAAACGGCAATAAGTAAATTACATCCATCTCCATTGGTTTATATATACCATATATATTTAATTACTGTCACATGTAACAGTAATTAAATCATGAACTGCGAAAATTAACAACTAACTTTAGCATTTTTCCACAGAAAAAGTTATATACATGAAATATGTATAAGTAGTATTAAATTAAATATTATAAAAGTTATTACAAAAATATGTAAATATTATATTACAAATTAATATATTACAATAATATGAATTTATTTATTATATTATATGAATAAAATATATATTTAATATTATGTAATATATTATTAATTATAGATTATTATTCATATTATTATTCATGAAGTATATTATTAAATATTATAGCATACACAATTATATGAATACTATATAATGTATTAGTATGTTAATTTAAATAATGAGAATATTATTTAACATTATATTTTTCACTGAATATATATATATATATATTGATAGAGTTATGGACATACTGTACCTTCTAAACAGTGTGAATATGATTTTATTTTAAATGTGTATTTGTGATGCTACACACTTGGCTGCTGGACGTCCAGGGACTTTATTTTCTGTGGTAATCAACATCAGACCAATGATACTTTACTTATTCGATCATTGGTTAAACCAGTCAAAGACTGGCAGCCTACTAAATACTAACTGGTCTGGATTTTTTTTTTTTAAATGACTAGAAAGTAGTTCTGTGGCTTTATTACCTGAGAAGACAGTCCATTATGATGTGTGATGGAAGAGTTAGCGTGACTGTTATGAGGTCCAAATGTATCTGAATATCCTGCGTAACCATGGCGACTCGAGAGACAGTATGAGGCCCCGCCCTCCGGCCCCGCCCCTCCTGAACTCTGATGCGGCGGGAGCGGCTGAGGTCTGTGTACAGTACTCGAATCTGAGAACAGATACAGTCACCAATAATGGTCACACAATACATCAGAATAAATTGTAGGTCAAATTGGAATTTAATATAAAATGTTTACCTTGAGAAAGGCCAGCGGGTGGGTACGGGCTCTCTGACAGCTGGTACGGGGAGAGACTGGACATAGCCGGATGTGAAAACCCACCAGGGATCAGGTGATTGAACGCCATGATCTGATTGGCTCCCGCTTGCTTCCTCCAACGAGCTCGTCTGTTACTGAACCACACCTGAGAAAAGACAAACATGAAACAGTTCATTTGTTTTTGTTTTATTCTATCAATTCGTTTTAAGGTGTATGGGTTTATGTGTACCTGTACTCGTGCCTCTGAGAGTTTAGCTCTCTGAGCGAGCTCTTCTCTGGTGTAGATATCAGGGTAATGTGTGCGTTCAAAAGCTCTCTCCAGCTCCTCCAGCTGTTCGGCCGTGAATGTTGTTCGACTGCGCCGCTGTTTCCTTTTCAGCGGCAGATCGGGCTCAGATTCCACCTCTGAACCTTCATCAGACGGACTCGCTGAAACACATGCAAAGAATAGAGATTTTGTTATTAGATTATTTAGAATTTTATTTAAAGGGGTCATGACATGAGAAATTTGCCTTGTTCTGTTTACATATAAAAGGTCTTTGAATTATTAAAACATCCTGAAAGTATAACCGGTCCTATTCGACCCACTCCGAGTGAGATTCGGACCCGGGTCACCGGCATGGGAGGCGAGTGCACTAACAAGACCGCAGCCGCTAGCTCACCTCTTGAGATCAGGGGAGTGAGGTTTACACGCACAGGTCTTAATGGCCTACATCCGTTACACTCACAACCGAAAACCTCACTCCCATCCGGGTCACGGCACCAAATGTAACGAATAGTTACACATCATCGCACCATAGGCCCCACCCACTGGCATTCTGTCACTTAACGGCTGACATTTGCCTACGACAGTTACACTCACCCCGCTAAACCTCACTCCCATCCGGGTCACGGCACCAAATGAAATGAATAGTTACACATCATCGCACCATAGGCCCCGCCCACTGCCATTCTGTCACTTAACGGCTAACATTTGCCTACAACAGTTACACTCACACCCTAAACCTCACTCCCATCCGGGTCACGGCACCAAATGTAACGAATAGTTACACATCATCGCACCATAGGCCCCACCCACTGGCATTCTGTCACTTAACGGCTAACATTTGCCTACGACAGTTACACTCACCCCGCTAAACCTCACTCCCATCCGGGTCACGGCACCAAATGTAACGAATAGTTACACATCATCACACCATAGGCCCCGCCCACTGCCATTCTGTCACTTAACGGCTGACATTTGCCTATGACAGTTACACTCACACCCTAAACCTCACTCCCATCTGGGTCACGGCACCAAATGTAACAAATAGTTACACATCATCGCACCATAGGCCCCGCCCACTGGCATCCTGTCACTTAACAGCTGACATTTGCCTACAGCAGTTACACTCACCCCCCTAAACTATCCTAACTCACCCCCATACCCCTAAATTCTATACTTTTCTACAAATGTCTAATGTGTAATAAAAACAAATTAAACATAAATATTTGAATTGGATAGGTTTTTTTTTTACTATTTTGGAAACAACAGAGGTTTATGGTAAATCGCCGCTTATACAATCATATAAAGTGGTCGACCTACAAAATATACAAATACAAACAAGCAGAGGCACAAAAGACATTCCTCAACTAGCAGAACTACAAAACAAACATGTTTAAGCAGCTTTTTCCCATTTTTAATGCTGTAGCGCTTTTATGAGGGACAATTTTATGAGCTTCTTCACATCTTTTCTTGAAAGACTTCAAAAACAGGCTTATTTGTGTGTCACAGTAACTCCTTGTCTATTTTTTATCTATCATTTTGCCCCAGTAACTGAAAAACCAAAATGCAACAGTCAATAAAACACAATTAAAGAGAGCTGCAGGAGGGAATATAAAACGCACATGTGATGTTTTTTTCTTTTTAAACAGGATGAAAGAGAAATACAGAAGAGAAAAAAAAGAAGCAATGCGCTGGATGATCATAATATTAAATGGAAAATTGAAGAAAACCCTATAAAAGAAAACAATTAATAAATCAAACCTGATACGTGTCTTCGTAAAAAAGGGTTAAAGTTGAAATGTTTTTCTTGTTTTAAACAGAAATCAGCCATTGTACCTTTGAGGACTCGTCGAGAACTATGGGAAATTCCTACAATTTCACAGGGATTTGGCTTAGGGAACGCTGAACTTTGTGGAAAACTGTTCATCAGCCTGGAATGACTTCACAACAACACATGCCAAAAGGAGAAGCTGGTAACTATATATTCATGGGGCTGGAATTAAAGGAGATTCATATTTATTTAATTTATAATCTTCAGACATTGAGCTATTAGTGCATCTCTCTCTCTCTCTCTCTCTCTCTCTCTCTCTCTCTCTCTCTCTCTCTCTCTCTCTCTCTCTCTCTCTCTTCCCCTCAGTCTTTGTTGGATTGATTTGCACGCTCCATCTGTGGAATCCGTCACGACGGCCAGGGCTCTCAGTGGAGGCCGTCACCTGCCCTGGAGGGGGTGGAAGGGGCATACAGAAGGCCAAAGGTGGGTGTGTGTGGGGCAAAAAGGGGAAAAGCTGGGCCAGAGTAGTTCAAGTGCTAAATCTCTTCAAAAACCTCTTCACAAGAAGCACCTGAAACTTCGGATCTGGATGCGGACACAGATAATTCAAAGATCTGAAATCCATTCAAATCTGATTCTGATCCATCCATTCAAGGAATGAGAGCTGAATAATGAGTCGTAGATCGGGTTTTCTAGTTCTGTGCACTCGCATGAATATCGAGTTCAGGCATGAAGACTGATTGGTCCTTTACAGGCAATCTGCAGGCAATCACATCATTCCCACATGGCACAAGCTGATTGGCCTTGATGAGATTGCTTGCTCAGCATTTAAATAGTCTGGTTCATTGTTTGCTGTAGTCCTGCAGTGCACTGAGAGTTCCTCTGAAACCCTCCACCTCCCCCAGCTCCACCTAGGTCTGCTACCTATGCATTTATGTGCATCTATTTATGAAGCAGCAGCACATCTTACATGCTCACAGCAGTGTTTCTGTGTATCTATTAGCAGTAGCACGTCCACACTGCAGCAATAATCACCAGCAGCAGGAGCATTGCAGATCTAGTCCGACAATAAACACATTATAATTGGCATATTCATCAACATGCTAAAACTATTTTGAGAGCAGTTGATTTAAATAACTTTGAAGGGAATTTTTCTTTTCTTTTTCTTTTTGTTTGATTTATTTTATTTTATTTTATGTGTGAAATATACAAGATTCTGTTTTCCATAAAATTCCAGTAGATGGTGATTTAAGTGGAGATATTTCGATCTAACGCTTAAATTAAATTTTGGGGTGTAACCTAATGTATTTTGGGTCATTCAGTGACTTTACAAATTACATATATACCATAATATTATGTTTTATATATATATATATATATATATATATATATATATATATATATATATATATATATATATATATATATATATATATATATATATATGTATGTATATATGTATATATAGCACTAGGTGGTGATCAAACAGGCTGTTTTTCTGTGCTGTTTTTAATCTTATTTTTTCATATGTCTATTTTAAATATGCTCTCGACATTATCTATATCAAACGTAAAGTGATTGCAATGTGGCAAATTGGGAAAATGCAACGACTTAAATTTGTATCATTTTCTCACACAAATCTATTGTATGACTTGTGATATAGTGCAAAAGTTGCATGAACTGTTTTTATGATACTTGTATGGTGCATTTTGTCATTTTAGGAGCACTTTTTTGAAATTATGTCAAAATGTTCATTTTTGACATTTGATCATCAGGTTGCAAATAAGTGAGCACTTGCATTTTTATATTTTTGCTGAGTGAACGGGAATCAATGCAAGTGAATAAACAGAAGGAAAGAGCAAACAGTACACAGGTTTAATTCGGGCAGAAGAAAACAGACCGCAGGCTTCTAAACACACACAACCAAAAACCCAAACGAAATGGAAATGGAACCACTGGACAATCTAGAGATATTCTGCCTTCTGTAAATACACAGTGTGTGTGTGTTTGTATGTGTGTGTGTGTGTGTGTTCAGGTCTTTGGCATTTAAAGTTAGCGTGTAGTGTGTTTTAAGGTCTTGCTTAGATATTTTAGCCCTCCACTATGTAAACGGTGCGGTCACTAAAAGCATCTCCAAAGTTTCTTTTCAGCTCTGGGCGCTCGTCGCTTAAATTCAATATTTGAAGGCGAAACATCACCCGAGCACATATACCTCGTGTGTTCATGCACACAAAATCCACATAATACCGTGGGACGGCGAACGCATAGGCACTTTCACTTCTTACCACAGTTTCTTATGAAACTTTGGTAACACTTTTCTTAAAGCCTTTATGCATAATACATTATAAAAGTATTTTTAATGCATTAATTATGCCTTGTAATGCACCTTATAATGCATTGTATAGTCTAATGAATAACTGTAACTACAGTTATAATACTTATCTAATCATTGAACACACCTTTACAAAAGTATCATATATTAAAACACATGATAAACAACCAATTTCAGAATCTGCAAATATTATAATGCATTTTAACTTTGGTTATAATTATTTATGAAAAGATATAATGCATTATATTGTACATTATGAATACCTTTATAATGCATTATACATAAGGGCTCTAATTAAAGTGTTAGCTGAAACTTTTATAAAAAGAAGACTTAATATTAAGTAATTCTCCTTCTAAAGTAAATGTATCTTGATTTAAGAACGTTTTGATTTTTGGCATGGGAAACGAGACAAAAGTACTGAGGAATAAAATCCTTTTTTTGCAGTGTTACGCTTAGCTTTGGTCTGAGGCAAGCGGCAGAGGTCCAAGACAAACCCATATGTGTGTGTGTAGCGCTCTGAGTTTGTGTTTTGGTGTGTGTTCTTCTGATTCTCTTGGGGGCAGGTAATGAAGAGGGCTAATTGAGCCAATGACATGCCCCCTCGCCATCAAAAACAGCCCAAAAAGAAAGACAAAGAGGGGGACAAAAGAAAGCTTGGGAACAAATGCAGCGTCTCGAAGAGGGGAGAGCGAGGCGGGTTCATTTCAGCGGCCGAGGCTGGCTGAGTGAGTGCCCGACTACATTAAGCAGTACATAGAGAACTAACAGATGCCGGAGACAGAAAGGATGAGTGACAGCTCGTGGGCCCATCTGCCCCCCAGCGTTTAGGAACAGAGAGAAACAGAGGGAGGACTTGACTTGCTAAAGAGCAACTGTGACCCTCGCAGCTGCCCTCAAACAACCACACGTTTCAGCTCGGAGCCAAATGTGCTCTTCGTCTCTTTAGCCTCTTTTTCTCTGCTTTTCTGGTTGTGTGACTTATGTAAAAGAAGCTAGTGTGTATGCAACTATAAACATTTCAAACAGTGGCACGGCCTCATCACATAGCACGTTTAATTTGGCGACCGGCAACAAGTTGTCAATTACAGATGATTATTTTGCAGCAAGTGTGTGTAGAAATGCATTGACTGCGGTTCAAAAGCAAGGATGGCTATTCAGAAAGGTTGCATTAAATTGATCAAAAAGTGAATATGAAGCAGCACATGTTTTCAACATTGATAATAATAATAAATGTTTCTTGAGCAGCAAATCAACTGATTTCTGAAGGATCATGTGACACTGAAGACTGGAGTAATGATGCTGAAAATTCAGCTTTGATCACAGGAATAAATTGCATTTTTAAATATATTCAAATAGAAAACAGTTATTTTAAATTGTAATAATATTTCACAATTGTACTGTTTTTACTGTATTTTTGATAAAATAAATGCAGCCTTGGGGAACATGAGATTTTTTTTTTTTTTTTCAAAAACATAAAAAATGTAAGCAACTCCAAACTTTTGAATGGCAGTGTATGTCCGTCCGATCTCAAGAAAAAGACTGCTGTTAATATATTACTTCACACTGGAGATGGAGTGCATTGCATTGTAGGATATAGTATTCCATGCGGTGTGTATATTGTGGCAATTCATTAAATGTGCATACTATGAACAGACTGTAAGATTATATGCTATTGCAAACGTAGTCAGTGTTTTATGCTGAAGGGAATATGAGTTACAACAGGAAGTAGTCACCTGTCTTTCTAAACATACACCAGTGTGACCTTTGCTCCCTGGAGGTCAAACGCCAGTGACCTCAAACTGCTCTGTTTACCAATTGAAAACACATATTCAGACAAGTGTTTGCTGACTGTTTCCTATAAGAATTCACTACATAAAAAAAGTTGTTCTTAGCAAATTGAGCAGGAAACTGCACTTTGTGATTGGGTGAGTTGATTAATATTTGATAATAGGTTCAGTTATCAACTATCCAATAAATAGCAGCCGTCCTGAACTCTGTTGTTTTCGTGCTGTCTGTGTTATAACTCACACACACACACACTGTAATTTTGCCTTCAGGGCCTGAACACAAGCAGACACGGATTCCTAAGTCTGCTGACCCTGACACTGCACACTGGACACAATGGAGACAGTTTGGTTTGGGGGGTTTCCCCGCATTGTCCATCCCACTGTAATCCTTTCACTGTCTGTCTCTCTTTTTATCAGAAAAGGAAACAATGTATGCTTTAATATTTCATATAAGATAAAAATTGGACTTTGTACTCCAAAATTTCACAATTCCAAACCCACAAACAATTTTTCACATGTAACTCCTCCTAGAGATTACAAGCTTCGGTATGTTCAGACTTGCATATGTGTTTCCTATCTGATCAGACTGAAGAAAATTTTACAATACACGTAGGTCCAGATTTACTAAACAGGGCAAATTAGCGTTAGCCCAATCCCATAAAAGCACCGATGGGAGAGGAAAGTTCTGCACGTGATCTACTGACGACACGCAAATTAAAGAATACATATGCATATCATTTCCATAATGACGAACACAATCTACCAAGAGCAGCGCAAATTAGCGTCTGCTTTAAGACATGCTATTTTGGGTGCCATATAATGGCGCTAATACCAGTAAATTGACTAGCGCAAACATAGATATCCATATAAGGCTAGATGTCTTAAGCCGGAGTCTCGAACGGCATCACCGGCGGCCATCTTGTCACAGGGAAGCTTTCTGGCGAGCTCTATGGTACCTGAAGTAAGGTGAGTGATCTGCACGAACACAAATCCTCTTATCTCGCTGAAATCTTGACAGATTTACAAACGGTTTGGTTTCTTACAAACGTTATTAACGTGGCTAAAATTCTGGATGCTTGAACATGTTGAAAAATATATAATATTCTAATTATTCATAAGTGTCATAACTACATTTCTGAAGTTCATAACAAACCAAATCGTTTGAAAATCGGTAGAAAATTGAGCAAGTTATGGTTATTTAAAAAGTATATGCACCATTAAAACACAATGTTACGAGTGAGCGAGCTGACTGTGGCAAGATGGCCGCCGTGTGCAGACGTCGACCTCCATTGGCCAGTAGCGCGGACGAGACATCTAGCCTTTATATGATATCTATGAGCGCAAACCTTAGTAAATCACCTTGCATGATTGATTTAAATACTCTCCTCCCATAAATTTGAAAGGGAAACTCCTACAAATGCAAATAATAACCCTGCCCGCGCCGTTTAAGCGCAAATTTTTCACTGCGTGTCTTTAGTAAATCCTGACGGTAGTTTTTTAACGGCAAAAGAAGGTTTGCGCTGGTGCAAGCTGTTAGTAAATCTGGCCCATTATTTCAAAGCAGCTTTACAGGAAATCATGATGGTAATATTTATAATATCGTAATATCTTCATGCCAAATTTAGCATATTACAGCTATATATTTAACATTTTGCAAAGACACAAGCAATCAAGTTGAGATTTTCTCTATCGTATATAGGCCTGTATGTTTATGCATGCGGATAAAGTTGGAGATACTTATATATCCAATAATACAGTTCACATTTTTTGCAATGATCTAAACAATCATGCAGCCGAGATTTGCTAAGTATATATTGCTATATGTGAGTACACTGTTTTTATGCAGGTAAAGTATCTGTGGACCACACAGAACATCATAGCAACCGCCTAGCAACCACTTCTCAAGTACTTAAACACCATCAGGCCTTAATGAACGTCACTTTTCAATGCTGTTTTCAGTCCAGGCTTTGTCTTGCCAATGCGGTCTTGACGAAGTTTCCTTTTTTAGGTCTTCCTGGTGGTGCATATTTATGCTTGTGTGCATGTGCTTGTGTTTGCTTCGGCTTTCAGAGTAAATTACGAGCCGCTGACTGCACACTCCATGGTGCCACACAAACCATCCCGCACTGGGCCAGTTGGCACTGTTTGTGAATGCATGTGTACGTGTGTGTGCATCCATGCATGTGTTTGCATGTGCATATGTTTGGCGACGTGTGCATATGTGCGAGTGTCAATCATTTGACACTTTTTAAAGTTGCATTTTCTATTCTGGCCATATTTAAATGCATCTACTCCAATACAATACAATACTTTATCCCAGCTAACAGGGAACTTTGGCTAATGTTCTGGCAAGGTTCTCTGGTTACACTTTATTTTAAGGTGTCACTGTTGCAGCGTAATAATATATTTAAGTACAGAGTGATATTAATTAACAACATGTACTTACTTTTTTTATGATTTGTTATCACAACTTTTTATCTTTTGTCATATCAACTTCGATAACTAATGTGTGAAGATAACATACTATTTTGAGTTTCTGTTTATTAAACCATTCTTCTTCATTGAATTAACTCAAATTTTTAATTACTGTACAACGAACTCAAACTTTTAAGGCAACAAGGTAACTTACTTTTTTAAGTTAAACCAAAACCTTTTTTACTGTGTAGGATTAGGGTTTGATTAAGGGTTAGTTGCATGTAATTATGCATAATTTACTGTTATTACTATGGTAAATGTCACATATGTAACAAGGACACTGTCAAATAAAGTGTTACCGGTTCTCTTAAAGTTCTAAACAAACATTCTTCCAGTAAAGTTAATAGGATGTTTATCAAAGCTATCTGGTCTTTAATTATGCTCTCAAAAATCATTCATGGAGCTTCATTTTAGTTGCACGCTTTGTAAACGTTACTAGATGGTCCAGAGAACAATCAAAAGTAACATTCCCAGAATGTTTGCAAAATTATAAAATGTAACTGTTAATGTTCACACAACCAAGATGATAAATTTTTCAAACATTCAAAAAAGAATGGAACTTTTTCATTCAGATATTCAATAACGTTTTAACTTAAAAGGGTCATTTGTAAGCTGGGATGAGGGGATTTTTGGAGGATGGCAAACAGTGAGATTTCACTCCCCGCACACACGCCAACATCTTTGAGTCTTTAAGATGAAATATGGAGACAGTATGAGGGAAAGGGTTCAGGAATCAAGCTGCTGCCTGTTCAAAAGAAGGGTGTAAAGACTGAACTCAACTTGCCTGTCTGTGTCTCCCAGAGAAGGAGGGGCGATGGTGGGAATGGAGCGGACAGACAACGGCCCACAGATATTAACCGAAAATGCGCCGCAGGCCAAGAGAGGTAGAACGGGGCATGGGGAGGACGGAGGAGAAAAAGAGCGAGGCGAGTTTGACTCATTGGCCAGATGAAAGTGAAGTTCAAATAAAGAGCCTGCTTTAATCGGCTCGGGCAACTCGTCTTTCTCGGATCGCGAGACGGGCCGAGCGTGACGGACGGGCTTTGTGGAGGCGCGCATGACGAGAGGCTCGCCCCCATTGTGACTGACGCTCGGGGCCATGAAGGAACAGCCGAGGAGAACACTGGTCCCTATTGACCGAAATAGCCTTTAATAAACTCCCGTCGCCATTAAGTGTGACACTGCATCCCGATCAGTATTATTTAGGGAGCTGAAGTGGTGTTAGCAGGGCATTGGTGGCAGTCAAATAACGTTCACCTTAATTAGTCACGCAGGGATAGACTGTTAGCTCATTAAATATCATTATAGAACAGCAAAACATCAGTCACTCCAGCTGTTGGCTTCAGCCAGAAGGCAAAAATAGACTCTTTTACTCTATTTTTTAGGCCTCTTTGCACATTAAATGGTACAGCTGTCCTTTTAACAATTCATGTGTTGTCATATTTTTATAAGTCTGTTTTAATCATTTCTCATTCAGAGATCCACAGAAGACAAAAGTCAGAAGTTTGGAAGGACGTAAGGGGGAGTAAATTATTTTCTTTTCTTCTCCCAAATATAATTTTTAGTATATACATTTAATTTTGTATTATTTTAAGTGAAATGCCGAACTCGCAGAATGAATCTATCATTGCAGCCACAATAAACATCATCTTTCCAGATTTCCAATGTTTAACTTGTTCTGCGGTTTTTGTCTCCCACTCTCTTCATGCCTGATGCCATAATATTTGTGGCAAGTAATAATATTATTACTTAATCTAACTCATTTTAATAAAAAGAAATGAATGAATTAGAAGAAATATTACAAATGAATACACATTTCTGTTCTGTAAATGTCTGCTTTTTATATACACTACCAATCGAATGTTTGAACTACTCAATTTTTATTATGAATATTTCCACATTTTAGAATGATAGTAAAGTCATCAATACTATGAAACAACACAAATGGAAATATGATAATTATGCATTGTTCAAGGAATTAAATTGTATAGAATCCAGCTCTATACATTGTGGACATTCTCTCATGGGGTGCTATTAACACTTTATATTATTAACACATTCCACATAGACACTTGTTGTGTCTGTCAATTAAAATAAAAATGTTTTGCTGAGAAAGGCACTATTTTATTTACATGTACATTTACTTTTTAATCATTTAGCACTAGCAGACACTTTTATCCAAAGCGACTTAGAAAGGAGAGCAATAGAAGCAATCAAACTAAAAATAGTGCAACAATATGCAAGTGCCGTGACCAGTCCCAGTTAGTCTAGCACAGTACACGTAAGCAAGATTATTATTTTTTAAATGATAAATAATAAAATAATATTATTTATTATAAAATAATAATATTATATTAAAGGGGTGATGAACTGAGAAATAAAAATGTTTTGACATATAAGAGGTCATCATACTATAAGAATATCCTGTAAGTTTTAGAACTGAAAACTTCCTTGTAAGTCCAATAAAAGCTTTTATTGACAGACACCAGGCACAGCGAACGACGGGTTTTTCAAAGTGGGGATCTATGACGTCAAAGGGTTTCAAACACCGCCTCCGCAGAAGAAGATCAACGCCTACTTCAACACCGCCTGTTTAGCCCCGCCCACTGACTCGTGCATTACTTAAAACTCATTATAATATGCAAAACTGTTACCCAATTATGACAGTGGGCGTTTACCTCCAAGTCTTCAATGCGGCACGCCCATAAAAACCGAGCGTTTCAGGAGATAGGCTCAAAACCAGGGTAGAAAATAGCCAATTACTTATTCATTTTGATGTTTTTAAATGTAAAAACCAAGCGAACGTCATAAGTTGACCTCAGACAACAATATATTTTTAAAAAGCCAGTTTTTGACCCCTTTGATGTACACCTTTTAAATCATTTTCAGGCACATTTAGAAAAAAAACCTGTAGACTGATAGTGTAATTTCTGTCTTTTGTAAAGGCTGACCAATACCAAGTGATGGAGTTGTAATCACCATTATAGGCCCTAAATTGTTCAAGCTATTTTCTAAATATAATAAATATCATTATTTTTAAATTTGTTAGAGGCACATCTTTCCAACAACTTCAGATTAGTTACAATCATGCCAGAGTTCTGTCTGGAAACTGTCTGTATGTAAATTGAAACATTCATCAACTCACACATTAGTAAACGGAAACTCAAGCATGCTTGCTTGACGTGCGAAAACCAATGAGGATCATTCTCGTGTTACGCATCACGTTTGAGCTTCAACAAGAACCAATGAGGTTCATTCTCGTGTTACGCATCACGTTTGAGCTTCTGCAAGAACCAATGAGATTCATTCTCGTGTTACACACATTTGAGCTTCAGCAAGAACCAATGAGATTCATTCTCGTGTTACACACATTTGAGCTTCAGCAAGAACCAATGAGGTTCATTCTCGTGTTACACACATTTGAGCTTCAGCAAGAACCAATGAGGTTCATTCTCGTGTTACACACATTTGAGCTTCAGCAGGAACCAATGAGGTTCATTCTCGTGTCACGCATCACGTTTGAGCTTCAGCAAGAACCAATGAGGTTCATTCTCGTGTTACACACGTTTGAGCTTCAGCAAGAACCAATGAGGTTCATTCTCGTGTTACACACGTTTGAGCTTCAGTAAGAACCAATGAGGATCATTCTTGTGTTACACACGTTTGAGCTTCAGCAAGAACCAATGAGGATCATTCTTGTGTTACACACGTTTGAGCTTCAACAAGAGCCAATGAGGATCATTCTTGTGTTACACACGTTTGAGCTTCAGC
Source organism: Phoxinus phoxinus (assembly GCF_949152265.1). Taxonomy (NCBI): domain Eukaryota; kingdom Metazoa; phylum Chordata; class Actinopteri; order Cypriniformes; family Leuciscidae; genus Phoxinus; species Phoxinus phoxinus. The sequence continues at coordinate 37,400,745 of NC_136879.1, forward strand.
AAGAGCCAATGAGGATCATTCTTGTGTTACGCATCACGTTTGAGCTTCAGCAAGAGCCAATGAGGATCATTCTTGTGTTACGCATCACGTTTGAGCTTCAGCAAGAGCCAATGAGGATCATTCTTCTGTTACGCATCACGTTTGAGCTTCAGCAAGAGCCAATGAGGATCATTCTTCTGTTACGCATCACGTTTGAGCTTCAGCAAGAGCCAATGAGGGTCATTCTTGTGTTACACACATTTGAGCTTCAGCAAGAACCAATGAGGATCATTCTTGTGTTACACACATTTGAGCTTCAGCAAGAACCAATGAGGATCATTCTTGTGTTACACACGTTTGAGCTTCAACAAGAGCCAATGAGGGTCATTCTTGTGTTACACACATTTGAGCTTCAGCAAGAACCAATGAGGATCATTCTTGTGTTACACACATTTGAGCTTCAGCAAGAACCAATGAGGATCATTCTTGTGTTACACACATTTGAGCTTCAACAAGAGCCAATGAGGATCATTCTTGTGTTACACACGTTTGAGCTTCAACAAGAGCCAATGAGGATCATTCTTGTGTTACACATGTTTGAGCTTCAACAAGAGCCAATGAGGATCATTCTTGTGTTACACACGTTTGAGCTTCAACAAGAGCCAATGAGGATCATTCTTGTGTTACGCGTCACGTTTGAGCTTCAGCAAGAGCCAATGAGGATCATTCTTGTGTTACGCATCACGTTTGAGCTTCAGCAAGAGCCAATGAGGATCATTCTCGTGTTACACACGTTTGAGCTTCAGCAAGAACCAATGAGGTTCATTCTCGTGTTACACACAAGTTCGAGCTTCTACAAGAACCAATGAGGTTCATTCTCGTGTGCAATCTCTTTATTAACTTTTTGAAGTGTCAGTTGTCAATGGTGGGACAAAAATTTCTCAAATCTCATCAAAAAGATCTTCATTTGTATTCCGAAAAATAATTTTTGGGTGAACTAACCCTTTTAAGTTGACTATAAAAAGTGTGTAGGATCCACTCACATCTGTCTGCTAGAATCCCCTCGATACTGTGTCCGCTCCTGCGGGCGATTTCTTCTTGCTCACGCTTTTCGATGTCCTCTTCGTCCTCATCCTCCTCGTCGTCACCTCTCCCGCCATATCTGCCTCTCATGATGCGGCTTAATGAACTCACTGTACAAGAGTTAAACAGAATGTATGTTATGACAATGATGATAATTGTTGTTAATGTTTTTTTTTTTTTTCTTCAAGCATTTAATAAAAAAGTTGAACAGAATGTGTAAGTGCTCTTATTATGTTTTGTTTTGTTTTTTACATAGAAATAAACATTTTAACAACGTTCACAAACGTTTCAGTAACCACAAAAGTTAGACAACAAATTAACCAGTGTGAGTAATGAAAGATTTGTGGTTATACTAAACTGTTGGAAACAGTTCAGCAACTTCAGGAATTAAACGCTCGCGAACAGATATCGTGTTCGAGCGAACATTGACAAAACATAAATATTGTTATTGTTTATTTCTCCATTTTTTATTATGGATTAAAGAAGTTTTAGAAATAAACTTTTTTGTTTAAGCCCTACGTCTTTTGAGATAGTTGTGGACGGCTAACCTGATGAAATATAGGCCTAAATCTTTTTTTAATCACGTAAATGTCAGCAAGTAACATAAATAATTCGCACACTTTCCTATGTTTATCCCATACCTGATGGTACGTTGTCCCGGTCACAAATTCCCTCTTTGAGCAGTTTATCCCGAATTTCCCAACTGAATATTCCGGGGTTTTCCCGTTTATATTCCTCAACGCGCTTCTCCACATCTGGAGATGTCTGTTAAAAATAATATAAAAATAAAAAACAGTCAACAATGTGCCTGATTCAGTTCAAAGACTCTCGTTATGTCATAATGTCAGCGCTGTCGGTCGACCAGTTACTTTGAGTTTGCTCACAAAATTCCTGCGCGCCAGCTGCAATAGATGAATCCGCACTTCAGTGCCCGGTTGCATAAAGCACCTTAAGTTTTTCCCTTAAGTATGACACTTAAGGGGCGATTTCCCCTTACCTAAGAGAATAACTTAAGGGTGTTGCATATAATCTCTTAAACGATTCTCTTAGGTAAGGGAAACATTTAAGTGTTTCACGACAGCGATCCTGGATTCACGTTATAAAAGTCTGTTGTTGCCATAGATACGCAAAACACTAACACAAGCGGGAAATAGCCCCCGCAACCCGGTGAACCACTCTGCTGACAGACGATTTATGAACGTGGAAAACATCTCCCACTATCGTCTGAAAACTCCCAGTTGCAAAAAAACGCAGTGCTATAAGCAGTTGTAACACGCAGGTGAAGAGTGGTTGCGATGTGTGACACGGTCAAGGTCGCCGTCTAGTTTGTTAGTGATGTCAAATATTGCGCGTCGATCAAAACGGTATTCATGCAACAATAGGGTTCTCCCTATCCCTAAAAATTCTTCTTGGCACATAATTATCTTCAGCTGGTTCCATAAATTCAGCCATGTCGTCTTATTTTTTGTCCGCGTTACTCTTAAGGTTACGATTTCCAAACCTTAAGTTATACTTAGGGAAATTACCGTTAAGGGGTTTTATGCAACACTTAACGCTTTTTAAGGGATTATTTAAGTGAAAAAAAGCATTTAAGGGAAATTCTAAGTGTTTATGACGTTTCACTTAAAAAAACAGTTAAGTAACACTTAAGGGTATTTTTCTGCAACACCCTTAGGTTTAAGGGAAACATAAGGGCGAACTTAAGGGAAAATTTCACTTAAGGTGCTTTATGCAACCGGGCACAGGGCCTCACCTTGGCTTTACTCCCGCCGATTGCTCCAGGCCGGATGGATCCAGTCTCCTGATACCGGCACAGGATTTTGGAGACGCATCCGTGAGAGACTCTGAGCTGGCGGGATATCATGCACGGTCGGATCCCGTGATGGGCCATCTCCACTATCTTATGCCGAATGTGGTTCGGTAGAGGCCGGCCGTTGATGAAAACTCCTCCGAGCTGGTTGACTCGACCCTGACCCATCGGAGTTGAAACTGCATCGAAGCAAAAATTATGTAAGAGACGGTCATCGAACTGAAGTAGCTATGCACAAACATGATAGAAAAAATAATTCATGCTGTTTAGCCTATTATCCCTATTCTGAAGTGTGCTTATAAGGAAGAGCTTATATTGGCTCGATGCATGTGCATTTAATTCCCTGACATTTTAGCGGTTACACTTTATTTTAAGGTGTCCGTGTTACAGTGTAATTATGCATTTAAGTAGGCTACTGTGTAATAATACACATAGGGCCTAATAATGAATTACATGTACCCTACTTACTATAGGGTTTGCTTTAGGGTTAGTTGCATGTAATTATTCATAATGTATAGGTAGCTACATTAACTACATGTAACGTGTAACAAGACCACTGTAAAATAAAGTGTTGCAAATTGGTTACAATCAAAATAGCATGTTTTTTCCATGCTATTTTGAATTGAATTGTAATTGAGTTAAATAAAACAAAATATAAATGTCAGTAAATATGCGAAAGTGTTAAATGGAAACAAATCTGTTGTTAATGATGAAAACAAATAAAAATAATTATTCTAATTAAACATATTCATAGCCATAACTTTACATTATAGGCTACTGTACAACTTTTGGTTACATTTTATTTGGTAACACTTTATTTTACAGTGTCAATGTTACATATGTTACATATAGTTAATAACCCTCATAATAGTTAGCCTACATAATATTACTCTAATTAAATGTATAATTACGGTGTAACAAAGACTCCTTAAAATAAAGTGAACCACTTTATTTTAAGGTGTCTTTGTTACACAGTATGTGTTTAGGAATAGTTGCATGCAATTATGCATAATTTGTAGTTATTACTATAGTAACATGTAACAAGGACACTAAAATAAAGTGTTACCGAATTTTTCTGTGTTTTATAGAAACAGAAATCAACACATTGTCTGAAGAACCTAATGTCTAACATCAGCTATTGTTTCTAAATAAGAAGGGTTATTTGCTCATCCAAAGAACCACTGAATAACATTTAGGCATTTGTATTTCATATAATTTTTTATAATTACATAATTTAATTTTAATATTGTAACAAAATATGTGTAGCTATGTAGCCTATGTTAACAAACGTTTACTAAATTCACAACATTTTGAAAAATAACATCACCGTTTTCAGCACTTATGCAACCCCAAATCCAAAAATAGTTTACATTTGACCTCAAATTTCTACTATTAAATTAACATATATGAATGTGCATTATTTTTAATAATGTAATTTACCCTCCATAGGGAAGCCAGTGCGGGGATAGTTTTGAGAGAGAGATGGACGCATCATCCTGGGAACGGTCCCTGCCAAGCCGTTCATTGTTGACTAAAAGTGCACTTCAGGAAAACCACCAGGACTTAAAAATGCATGTAAATATTCCACGATAAAAAAAAAACAAAAACAAAAAAATAAGCTCCAGTGATCTTTTTGTATCCCTCAAGGAAAATAGAAAGTAGAGGATGGAATGAAAAGTTATCAATCAGATGCAGCCTCTCCACGTTTGTGGTCCTTTGGTTGTTCTCATTATGTGAGGAGAATTATAATCGCCGCGTTATTGTTATTAGCAGACGTTTGGGATGAGCGCGAGTTCTCAAACTACTGAGACATTCATGAGTTTGCAGAGACCTCCTTGTCTATTACTCGAACAGCGCGTTTTGATTGGTCCACAGGATTCCGTAATCGAGAGCTGATTGGTCGAAGATGTACACTTTTGCTTTCTGAGCGTTCCAGAGTGGACTTTAAGATGACTAATTCTACTGAAAATTATTAGACTACTTTAAAAACCGTAACTTAGGCTATATATATATATATATATATATATATATATATATATATATATATATATATATATATATATATACACATATAGGCTATAGGCCTATATATATCATTTTATATTAAATCAATCTCGTATCATGTTTTATTAGCCTATTTAAAAAAATGAAAGACAGAAACTCAGAATTAGCTAAGCAATTTAACTGAATAAAATAAGTTATTCACTTAAGATGATTGACTGATTTAACTCATTAACTCTCTCTCTCTCTCTCTCTCTCTCTCTCTCTCTCTCTCTCTCTCTCTCTCTCTCTCTCTCTCTCTCCCTCTCTCTCTCTCTCTCTCACACACACACACACACACACACTCAGTGACTTCAATGACATGTGGCTCTTTTGTTGGACTAAAAAGAAACTTCAAATGTTTTCTTTCTGCCTGCGCGCGGGGACAATGGGGCGCACGCGGGAGGGAAACACGCGTGGGAAACGGGGGTCCGACTCCTTTCACGTGCAAAACACTCGATTATTCTCTCTTACTTAAAAAGTTAAATCAACGCCAAATAGCCTGGACCCTTGAGACACCGACCCAACTATTTAATGGAGAAGTTAACAATGAGTGCGTGTGTGTGCGTGTTTGTTAATTAGTTTCTATTCGTTGCATAAATCGCATTATTTCACGATTATTGCTATTGCATTATTTTCCTGGCTGTCTGATATTTTCATTTTAAATGTATCTCTTTATATTAGCTCATATTTACAGAGGCTGAATAGAAAAGGCAAATGTCGAGAATTCATAGAACGTAGACGTTGACTCTGAAAATATGAAGGTTCCAAATAGAACCAAATTGATAAATAGGAGAATGTATGGTTCCAAAGTTAGTGTTAGGTAGTATAATCTCTAAAGTGGACTATCAAAATAAGTGTTACCGAATGTTTAAAACACAAATAACAAAATATTAGGCTATGCATTTATTTTTTACTTTCACTTTGAAAAGTCTAATAAATTAATATGATGGGGGGGGGGAAACGTATTAAGATGTTTTTTTTAAGGGTTTATTCAGTTTTAAACTTGAAAAACATAAGATGACTGGAATAAAGGAGAGCGTGGGGAACAGGGGAATGATGCATGAGTCTTTGAAACACCGGATCCGCGTGTCGAATCCATTTTTGGAGAACAGATCTCGAGCAGAAGTGCACTCTGACGAGAGCATAATTAGTTTTATTATCAAGGGTCAAATATCTGTATTCTCTTAGCAAATTGTGTCAAAATAATTCGAATCGGTTTTGAAATATGCATAATGGAATAAAAAGAAATAAAATGTAGGCTAACTGAGATCACCATAACCTGATGTTGTGTAGCCTATGCTTGTCGAAACTGGCTTCAAAATTAGACATGCCAGTTTTTTAGAGAATGAAAAAGTATAAGAATGTTCACACATACCATTTGGCCATATAATGCACTTCTTGAACAGTGCATGCCTATGTTGTTTGTGTCATTTATCTTGTGATCTTGTCCAGCCTGAGGAAGGTCACCACCCTTTTAACCTCAATTAGATGGGGTTCCCTGAGAGAAAACGTAAATCCTCTCCAAAGACAACTTTAGAATAAAATCATCTGTCCTGCATTTACTGCCACAAGCATCCCGGAGCTGCAGGCTACAGAGAACGCATGAGGGGAACGCCTTTGAGATACACCCTACTGAGACACTTAGCCAGACACTAAACATTTATCATTCACTGTCATGTTATATAATAATAATAATCATCATTACAGGTCAGCATCACTGTAAAGTTGAATAAAGTGGTGAACAGAATGTTTTACTGTATACATTGCACACACATGATAATTTCAGGTTGTAAAATAATATAAATTTCATGACAACAGACATTTTCTGCATTTTTTCTCATTTATTAGCCAACCGAGAGGTGAGTTCTTGTATGCAAACAGAAAAAATTCAATGTGCAAATACAATTCAAACAGGTTTCACAACAATTATTGAGGCTTAATAGTAAAAACACACATTTCCTAATCTATAATAAACATATCACGGCGTATATAAGGGCTGTGTACAAAGCCCACGACCCTACGTAGTGTTACTAAGAGGTCTGGAGTGCATTACGGGAAGTATAGTCGTCCCAGGCAGTAACACTGGGTTCAGGAAAGTGCCTCGAAGTCACTGGGCCAGTGTGTGCGGGACAAACGGACATATGAGTGCACATCACTTCAGGCCTGATGGTCCAGACAGTCACAGCGATAGCGGTTTACTACGAGAACGAGGGGAGGTCACACTCAATATTATGGAAATATCATTCTTTACAGTTTGGTCATGATCTCTGTAAGTCAGTGAGACACAAGTTTCCTTTTCAGGCTCACATCTATGAAGCATCTGGACCAGGACAGAGTACAAGAGCGTCTTCTCTCCTTATCCTCATCCCTGTTGAAAAGACCAGCACAGATTGGGTTTTGGTTCCCAGTATCCGGGATGCTCCAGGCTTCTTACCTAGACCTCTTTGGTCCACCAGCTTCACAAAACTCAGATTTCCCCGATAGAATCATCATCATCTTATTCTGTTCAAAAGTTTGGGATTGGTGAGATTTATTTTTGAAAAAAGTCTGTCATGGTCACTAAGGCTACATTTATATAATCAAAAATACACCAATCAGTAATATTGTGATTTTTGTGATTTTTTTTTACAATTCACAATAACTGTTTTCTATTCGAATACATTTTGCAATTGTAATGCAACAAATAAATGCAATTTATTCATGTGATCAAATCTGTTTACATTTTGATCAATTTTCTCCATTCCTCCAGTCTTCAGTGTTACACGACCTACATGAAATCGTTATAATATGATGATTTGTTAACTTTTTTCAGGATTCTTTGATGAATATAGTGTTCAAGAACAGCATTAAGTATCTTTGTAACATTATAAATGTCTTTACTGTCACATTTGATCAATTAAATGCATCCTTGCTGAATAAAAGTATTATTATAAAAGTAAAACTTACTGACACCAAACTTTTGAACAGTGTGTGTATTTTGTCTTTTCAGCATAAAAATAGGCAGTAAAGGAGTAAATCAAGGCCATTGTGTAAAGTATACATGACATATATTTTGCCTGACAGAATGGCAGGATGAGCTGGGGAACTGGTCACAATATAACATACTGCACTGCACACTTCCTGTACAAGTGTTGAATTGAACGGCACAGTTTACAGCAGCTAAATGCTGTTTACTTCTTTAACATTCGGGAACATAACCTTTGCATGTCTAGTTCACCGCTGCAATGATTCATATACCCCCACATTCATCTTATAAACCTTCCTTACAAAAAATGTAAGCAAAACCTCACATTACTACACACAAATGACTGCATCACTACACTTGTCCACCAGCAGAGGGCAGACCTGGTTTGATCCATCACATTTGCCTACAACAACAGCACAACTTTATCAAATATCAAAGAGTAAGCTTCTATAAAATTCACTTAAATTCATCCTATTAAAATGTTCAATTAACTTAATAAATCAATAAATAAAAAGGAAAGGCACATAAGAGCTAATTTCAAGAAATAGTTCAATGAAAATTGTTTACCCACACTCATGTTTGTTGTTGTTCTTTTTTGGAGCTTGATTATTTGTTAATATTTCTCTTTTTGTTTTTCACGGATAAGGTGACAGGATTCAGGAATGACATGATTGTGAGTAAATGATAGAATTACAATTTGTGGGTGAAACATCCCCTTAAAGAGAATGATTTGTAGATTTGTTTTCCATTTTAAAGAGAATGGCCTTAAAGCTGAGGTCACATTAGCGAAATTTTGTGTGGAAAAAAACAGTCAATAGGGTGAAGATGTAGGAAGCACAGCTCGTACAGAAGTCACTTTGAAACCAGGCAGATTTCTGAAGGTCCAACACGATCACATGATAGTGCGTCAATACCACGAATGTTATTTCTCGTGCCATAGCCTATACGCCAAAAAATATTTTTTGCGTGCATATGCTACGCACTGAAAACTCTTGGTTAGGATTAAAGGCCAATTTATAGCCTACTTCTGCGTCGGGTGCGCGCAATAGGTACGGCGTAGCATACGCATAGACGTGTACCATACGCCGTACCCTGACGCGCACCTCCTCAGAATGTAACTACACGTCGCGATGACGCGGACCGCAAGATCTGTGATTGGTCGGCTTGGTAGCATTGCGTTTCCTCCTACGCGTTTCCGGCGTGTTCTTCTGCACCGCCCGCCATTTTTAAATTCAGAAGTTCTGTAAATTCTGAAATTTCACTAAAATTTACTGTTTTTCCAACTCGATAAGCTCCAGCTCCAACATGATCCGCTCTCTTTCAGTCGCCATTGCTTGTAGTAGCCAAATCAAAACAGCCACGAGGAATATATACACAGTGGAACATTAAAACCCGCCCCCGCCAACTAGCGTTTCGGCGGTGTAACTGCAGAGCAACGCAGACATAAACGCAGAAGTATAAATGCTCACGACGGCGTCGCCTACGTGCGTAGCCTACGACGTACACTACGGCGCACACCCGACGCAGAAGCATAAATTAGCCTTAGGGGTGGCGGGTGCATGCGTTTAAAGTGCGTATCATATGCACGCGGCGAATTCAGATGACCGAATTAAGCTCGTTTCCGCCACACAAAAAAAAAATTATGTAATTATGAGTTATGAAGTCCGAATTGTAAGATAACAAACTCGCAATCGTGAGTTATAAAGTCAGAATTGCGAGATATAAACTCGCAATTTCGAGAAAAGAGTAGGAATTGCGATATAAATTTGCAATTGCGAGAAAAAAGTAAGAATTGCGAGATATATACTTGCAATTGCAAGAAAAAAAGTAAGAATTGCAACTTTAAATCACGCAATTCTGAGGAAAAAAAGTCAAAATTGCAAGACGTAAACTCTCAATTGCGAGGGGAAAAATGTACGAATTGGGAGATGTAAACTCGCAATTGAGAGAAAAAAGTACGAATTGCGCGATATAAACTTGCAATTAAGAAAAAAGTACGAATTGCGACTTTATATCACGCTATTTTCAAGGGGGAAAAAACATCAGAATTGCGACATGTAAACTCGCAATTGCGAGAAAGAAAGTCAGAATTGTGGAATAAAAAGTCGCAATTACCTTTTTTTATCTTTTATTCAGTGGCGGAAACAAGCTTCAATGCGATCGCGCGGACTGCGATTGGAACGAGACAGCGAAATTTCGCAGAGCAACGGTAAATGTGACCGCACCTTTAATAGAAGAAAATATAAATGTTCAGGGCATCAAGTTTTGTAAATCACCATCATAAAACCATTAAAGGATAATTCCGGTATTTAACACCTTGAGTCTATATTGTAGTTTGTTTTGGATGAACAAGAGTGGTGGACAAATTTTTTTTTGACAATGGTTCCTCTCTCAAGTTTTTGACTATAAAAGAATTGGCCATGGACCCATTTAACATTGGAGTCAATGGGCATGTCCGAAAATGTCATTAAAACAACCTTTAACATTATTTTTCAAAACTGTGCAACTCACCGAGTGATTAGTGATGTTAGTTGATGTTCCAGAAACAAAAAGTGTTGCGAAATACAGTTTCTGTCGTGTTTTATTCGTCATTTTGTAAAATCCCATTGTTGAAAAAATAGTTCCACTATAGCAAAATAAACGGATTGGAATCATATATTGCGACGATATATTGTTTATAATCATCAACGAACACCACTAACCACTCGGTGAGTTTAACAGATTTGTAAACGAACATCATTGGCTGTTTTAATGACATTTTCGGACATGCACATTGACTCCAATGTTAAATGGGTCCATGGCCAATTCTATTATAGTCAAAAACTCGAGAGAGGAACCATTGTCAAAAAAAATTTGTCCACCACTCTTGTTCATCCAAAACAAACTACAATATAGACTCAAGGTCTTAAATACCGGAATTATCCTTTAAGTCTAAAACGATCAGCTGAGCGATATTCAAATGCCTAGTTAGAATGTGTTTTGCACTGAAGTTAACAAGCCACGGTTAGCTGGATGAATATCAGTTTGTGACATCAAGACAAATGAATGACCTGTGGGAGAGATGCAAAATTTCATAAGTGGGTCAGTAAACGCTCAGAAGCACCTCTTGGCTGCAGTCCCAGTGTGTGAGTCTTTAGCATTGATTTCTCTATCGCTGCATCCTGTCTCTGCAAGGACACAGCAAAACTCTAGCTGCTCCTCAGGTGTCAGATTCCTGTCTGCTTCATCTTCTCTAACACATCTCACACAGAGCTTTTCACCAACACTTTTAACATCAAGCATCATCATATCAAATACCCTTCATAAATGACTGATTTGTCATTGCTTAATGTAGAAATGGAAAATCGGCAGTACTGATTTGATTAACAAGGAAGCTTTTGTCAAGCGAAGATTGACCTTCTTTTCCAAGCAGAGTTCAGTATCTAACGTTTGTTTAACATCATGCAGCTTGTTTGCTTCTATACTAACATCGGTACTGCGCATCACAGGTTTCTGTGGTACAAAAATCAGATGAACGACTTGAAAAAGTGAGTACTAAGGTAAATGCATCGTGATGCTACGCACATTAAAAGCTCACACAGACGATATAGCAAAAAGAGATTGTCAGTTAGTCGTCAAATAACACGGTTTCACCGCGATAGATGCATAGGTGAAGCGAGAACAAAGAGGTGGTATAAAATTCACAATTTCCATAGTAAAGCTATTGACCCATAAGAACAAAGAGGTCTACTTTAAGACTGAATAGCATATGATAAAGCGAGACGAGTGGATGACAACACCCAGTGGCCATTTTGAGATTATCGTCCGATTGCGGTCAGCTTCAATTCACAGAAATGTTACGCATCTACCAGATTTTTGGTTGTGATTTTTCAGTAAATAAAATGTCAAATTTGGGATGATAAAATTGGGTCCAAAAGTCTGAGACCACACTGAAAATGTGACATATCCCTAATAGCACACATACATCTCGGAGACGTCTATTTGATGTGCATGTTTTGATTTGCAAGATGTATTTTTTTTGAGTATTTTTTCCTGTCAGATGTTAAATAGACATTTAGAAAACGTCTTTAAGATGTTTATGATTTAGACTGTATGTAAAACTGACTTTTTATAGATGTTTATCAGATGTTTGTACGCAGCAGATGCTTTCCAGATTAACTGCTCTTTAACAGACATCTTGGAGACGTACGTGTGCTATATTATTTTGGACATAAACAGGAAGATTTGGAGGGAAAAAAAGATTGAGAAAGGAAGGTTATGACAAAATATGGAAGAAATTTTCACGATTCTGCACTAATTCTAGATCACTAAGCAGATTTGTGACACTGACCCAAACTGTAGTTTGCTGATAATATAATAAAGTAGTACATGATTCCTGTAGCTCAAACAGTTGAGCATGGCGCTAGCAACGCCAAGGTCACAGTTCAATTAACAGGGAGAGCATTATCTAATAAAATGGATAACTTGAATGCAATGTAAAATGCTTTGGATTAAAGTGTCAGTTACTCTTTATTGCGATAGTCCACTTTAGACATTCTACTAACTTCAACTAACTTTACAACTACATGTCAACTAACTCTCATTAGACTATAGTGGACTGTTAGGTTTGGGTTAGGTGACAGTTTAAATGTTGGTTCCGGTGTGGGATTGCAAATATTGCGCATTATTTTACTCATTCCTGCAGATTTTGTCTTAGCAAGTATTCACATAAACACAGTCAGTTATGTTTTATGTGAATGTAAACATTTGAGAAAGAAAACGCATGTGCAACAGTATAAAGGATCAGTGCATCAGGTCTTAAAGTGACAGCAGCCTAATATACCTGCCTCCAAATTATGAAATAATATAAAAGATATCGATATGGAAGTTTTTCCCCATGGTGTCGATGTCAATGGCCAGTGAAAATGCTGAACTTTGGAAAACCACTAGTCGCAGTGGCTGGTGAACAAAAAAGTTAATGTCAAGCTCTGACGATAACTATATTATCGGCGCGCGCAGCAGTTTTGTCTCTTTAAATGCTTGAGCTCGTTAAAGCAGGATGGATTCTGATTGGCTGTCAATGTTTTTATCATTCATCAGCAGGGGAAAAAATCGTTCTGAAAGTGTTACAGTTGTAGTGTGAACTCTGCTATTCTTTTATATTTAGAAAGATTTTTTTACCTATATATCTTTATCATTATATAGTTATGGTTCTTGTTGTGAACGGGCCTTTAGAGTTCGGGTTAGTAGAATAAGTTGACGTAGTTGCAGAGTTACTTATTGTCAGAAGAGTGTCTATTGGGAGAGCCGAAAAATAATATGTTATATTAAGCAGACAGTCTACTAATTTGTAATACTCTAATGACAGTTAGTTGATGTGTACATAGTTGGAAAGTTACTAGAATGTATAAAGTGGACCATCGAAATATAGTGTCTGCCAAATGCATATGTAATGGAAATGTCGGATTAAATTCGCTAGTGGTCTCGCAGACTTTTGAACTGTATATTGTGGCTCCAAAACCAAAGTCTGAATGTCATTCCATTAGAAATAAAATATCAAACCGAATGGCAGCTGTGCTCCCGGAAACTTCTCCCATTGCTATGACGTTTAACCAACTGGTGTATTGGTGATTTTTAGTGGATGCATGAAGTCAGTTCTTCTCAAGCTCACACAGGTGTCCTAGCAGAAGATCTGTGTGTCTGTGCTCGCGAGTGTGAGGCCCATGAAGAGCAGCACAAGAATGGACATGGTAACACACACGTATCCGCTTGTTCCAGCTGTTCTGGGACAGTGTGGTCGTAGTGGAGCTAGTTCTGTATCCAGTCGTCTGGGACGGGCATCATACTGGGCATCTGATGTGCTCACGTGTGCAGACACTTCTCGCGCTGCAAGATTTTGGGCTGAAATAGTTCAAGTACTAGCACTCGTCGTAGAGAAACCACGGCCCGTTGGAAGTAATCCAATAGTGACTCATTAGATGCGTCTATAAATATTAGTCCTTCTTTAGTTATTGAAGTTTGCTTTTCAAGTAGTAACTTGTATATTTTCCAGTTTCCCTAGTTCTAATTGAATTGACACCTGTGTGAATTCCAGGTATTTTAGTAACTTTGGAAGAAAAAAAAGTTTTTAATATAAAGGTTCTATTTGTTAGCATTGGTTAACTACATTAGTTAACATGAACTATGAAAAAATACATCTAAAGCATTTATTAATTTTAGTTAGTGTTCATATCTACATTTACTAACACATTATTCATAAATTATCAAAAAAAAATTCTGTTAATCTTGTTGGTAACACTTTACAATAATGTTTCATTAGTTAACTACATTAGTTAACATTAACTAACGAGAAACAATTTTACAGCATTTATTAATATCAGTTGCTGTTACATTTACTAATACATTATTAAAATCAAAGGTTGTATTAGTTAACATTAATGCACTGTGAACTAACATGAACAAACAATGAAGAATTTTATTTTTAACTAAGGTTATATAAATATATTTCTCATAGTTAGTTCATGTAACAAATGTATTAATTCATGTTAACAAATGAGACCTTATTTTAAAGTGTTACCATATTATTTATTTAATGGACCTCAGCTAACATGAACTAATAGCCTAACAGATGCATTTGTATTAACTAATGATTAAAAAAGATTAATAAATACTGTAAAAATGTATTGCTCATTATTAGTTAATGCCGAAACTAATAGGAACATGTTTTAGTTATTCTGACTAATCATTACACAAACATAAACAATTGTATGAGATCAAAATATATATTGTTGGATTAACTTTAAAAAGTAAACTGGTTGTCTTAAAATTTTGAGTTCATTGAAATGAAAAAATTTGAGTTAATACAATAAATGAGTTTGGTTTAATCAACATAAACTCAAAATATTACGTTATCTGAACCACAAATGATCTAAGTTGATTTGATAAAAACAAACCTTGTGATAACAAATCATGAAGGTCATTTTTTTTTCAATACTGTTAAAAAGTGATTTTTCAAAGTTATAAATAAATATTGGAGCATTTTGCAAGAAAATAGCCTACAGACTGTCTACTTAACAATTTAATGTGTAATTCAATGTATAATTATTTGTGAAATTTAGCCATTTCTGAGTGAGAATTGTTGGGATTTACTGTAGTTATGCATGCCTATATAAAATATACTGATAGTAACATAAAAAGAAACAACTTGGTTGCCTATTAATTAAGCAATAAAAGCTGAAAGGGCTCTGTCACGCGTTTCTCCGGCTGGCACTAGTGGAGGCAGAGGAGCGGCCCGTCTCGTGCTCCGGTCTGTCTTTGAGCCAGTAGAGGAGCCACGTTACCATCGCAGACACCATGGCGAGGATGCTCGCGATCGACAGACACAGGGGTCCCGCGGGCGAGGGCGGCCCGCCGTGGCTGTGCACGAATATGAGGCCCATGAAGAGCAGCACGAGCATGGAGAGCAAGGAGAAGATGACGCACACGCACCCGGTGGTCAGCGCGAGACGCCTGCAGTTGCGGCAGCTCTCGTAGCGCGAGATCGAGTCCTGGGACAGGGTGGTCGCGGTGGACACCGTCGTGGTGGACGCGAGGATGGACGCGTCCTCCTCGCGCCTGAGCGCCACGAGCGCAGGGTGCATCGGAGGCGGGTGCGGCGGCAGGGCATCTTGAGGCACAGGGTCCGAGTCGATGTACAGAGGGAAGTCCTCTGTGACCTTGGTGTTGTTGGGCAGGTTCTGGATCCGGTATTCGGGTACGGACGTGCGGTGGCGGCACACGGGGCAGCTGATGCGCCACGGCCGCTCCTCGCACAGTTGCAGCGCGTGCAGACACTCCTCGCAGAACGTGTGCAGGCACTCCAAGATCTTGGGCGCGCGACGGTCGAGATCGAAATAGTTGTAGCAGATTTTGCACTCGTATTCCTCGTAGGGAAACGCCTTTGGTGCCGGGAGAGCAGGCGGCTCCGACCCGTTATCTGCCATGGCATCTCGCGCTGCCTCACATCCTCGACACAATGGGCGCGAGGCAGTCACGCGCGCCGCCTTTTCTTCTCTTTATCCTGTCAGCGAAAGCCCGTGCTCACGTTAAACCCGGACATTTTTGTGTAAGGCCTTTTTAAAAAAAAATAAACGGTTCTTTAGTCTCCGTACACGCTGAGTAGCCTAAATAATTAACCGTATCGTTCCAGTCCGGAAGGGAGGTGATGTAATGCTTTGCTCCCTCTCATCCAGAACCGATGTGTGTGTGCGACCGAGCACGGAGAGATGCGGGACGCGGGAATCACACCTCAATCAAAGCATCAGAC
>NC_136879.1:37421908-37596908 GCF_949152265.1 Phoxinus phoxinus
AAAAAAGTTACAGAAGTTTGTTTATTATGCAAAACGCATAAAAATGCTATTTTTAAATTTTGTATTAAATATATATTTTCCAAAGCATGTTTTGCTCTATAACGGAGATAATCAAAGCCATAAATCTAAACAAGTAAAATTTTGTTTGGGCGCAGTACCAAACTTTTCCAATAGATATTTAGTTTAGTTTAGTTCGTTTAGTTTTATTTAGACTTTGGCAGGATATTGGGGAACAAAACCCTGAAATGTATCAAACAAATAAAAAATAAAACAAAATAACTGGTGAAGTAAAACAGATGCACAGAAAAACCTGCATGAAATACATCAGGCTTCATACCAAAAAAAAAAAAACATATTTATAAAACAATTTAAGAGCACGTGGAATAAAAAAAAAGTTCATATCTTTTTTATTTACTCCTGGGCACAACAAATTTCCGCTTTTGAATAGAAATTTGCTTCCCATTATTTTCCAATACTGTCATTTTTGACTGCAAACAAGTGCGACTATTTTTCGAATCATGTCCACGTCCCATTTTTTTCCATTTACTTTTTTATTTATTTATTTTTTAACAAAATTTCATACCATTTTGATGAAGTAAAACATTAAAAATAAAAAATAAACGAAACGTAAAATTTTGGTTGGGTGTAATTTTGCTGTTTTTCGGTATTCTTAATTTATATAGGCAGCAATTATTTATTTGGATAAAAAAAATAGATTTTTATTTTATTTCAAACAAGATTATGTGAGTAAGGATCAGTGTTGATACTAATTTGACATTGATACCCTAATCAAGACATCTTCTTAAATATATATCATCATTATATATCATATTACAATCAGAGAAGTGTTTACACTATCGTTCAAAAGCCTGGGGTCAATATTCATATATATATATATATATATATATATATATATATATATATATATATATATATATATATATATATATATATTTATCATGTGACACTGAAGACTGGAGTATTGGTGCTGGAAATTTAGCTTTGATTACAGGAATAAATTACATTTAGCATGTGTGACCCTGGACCACAAAACCAGTCACATGTCACACGGGTATATTTGTGGCAACAGCCAACAAAACATTGTATGGGTCAAAATTATTGATTTTTCTTTTACACCAAAAATCATTAGGATATTAAGTAAAGATCATGTTTCACCGTAAATATATAAAACATGTATTTTTGTGAGTGAATGCAGCACAATCGTGAACATAAATGCACAACTTTAAATGAGATTTCTCAATGTTTTATTTTTTTGCACTCTCAGATTCCAGATTTTCCAATTGTATCTCATCCAAATATTGTCAAACCATACATCAATAGAAAGCTTATTTATTCAGCTTTCATATGATGTATACATCAAAATTTAAACAGACTTCTGTTAAAAACATAAAAAATCGTATTGAAATCTCGACTACTTGCTTTTAGCTACTCCATAAAAGGACGGACTGATGTGAAAACCGATTCTTTGTACGTAAAGGAAACCAGAGAGCTGTATGTGTATGATTTGAGAATAAAAAAGAAAAGGCCATTCCAGTCAATAATACATGAGGTCTACTGTCCCAGAATCCATTGAGCCCATTCAGGAAACTTTCTTCATTAACTTCCTGTGAAAGACCCCCAGCTGACAGAGGAAGAGAGAGAGGAAAGGAGAGAGAGATGGACAGATGGATGGAGTAAGAGGGAACAGAGGAGGCTGGGAGGCGTCATGAATATCTACAGACATGTCAGTGATTAACAGAGTCCTGAATAAAACCAGTGGGAAGAGCACATGTCAGGAGAGAACGGGATGTTATTAGAAGAGACAATGAGGAAAAGAGAGGATGTTTTGAGTTTATTGATACAATAAAGTGACTATTTCCCTCATGGTTCTCTCACACAAAAGAGATTAATTTACATATATGGCCGCTTTTGACGAATGTGCTGGAATGTTGATTTTTTTTTTTTTTTTGAGTGAACGGTTTGTTTAATAATGTGTTTTCCCCCCCTGTCTTAGTTCCCGTTTGAGCTGGGATTGGTTGTGGCCGTGGTTCTGTCCGCACTGGTGTGTCTGAGCCGTCTTTACACCGGCATGCACTCGGTTCTGGTGAGTCTGGAAGAGAGAGAGACACTTTAAAATGGACGTGCACTTTTGCGTTTGATATGAAAAATTTAAACTCCTGTATAATTCATATAGTCTGGAGAGTCTCCATAGATTTTACCTCTAGTTTCTTTAATACAGCACAGTTGAATTGGTGGATACGAAGGCAAACATTCGCTTACGTGCTTAAAGGATGCTGTTTATCATTTTAGTTTGGCATTACATGTTGCATTAATGTGTAGTTTTAGGTGGAGATTAGCATATCACATTGCAGGTCAGCTGCCCATTTAGAAATCACTCAGAACACCCTAGCAACCACATAGCAACACGCTAACAGCCATTTAGAGCACCTTTCAAACCAGCTAGAAAGATTAACAACCAATCAAAACACCCTAGCAACCACATAGCAACACGTTAACAGGCATTTAGAACACCCTTGAAACCAGCTAGAAACATTAACAACCACTCAGAACACCCTAGCAACCACATAGCAACACGCTAACAGCCATTTAGAGCACCTTTCAAACCAGCTAGAAACATTAACAACCAATCAGAACACCCTAGCAACCACATAGCAACATGTAAACCATTTAGAACACCCTTGCTAGAAACATCTTAACAACCACTTACAGCATCCTAGCAACTGCATATAGCAACACATTAATAACCACTCAGTGCACCCTAGCAATCACATGGCAACAAGATTACAACACAGAGCACCCTAGCAACCACAAATCAACATAACCACACAGAGCACCATAGCAACCTAATAGCAACATAACCACTCACCACATAGCAACCACATAGAAACAGATTAACAACCAACCAGAACACCCTAGAAACCACATAGCAACAAGATTAACACTCAGAGCACCCTAGCAACCACAGTAACGTAACCACACAGAACACCCTAGCAACCCCCCATAACAACGTTAACCATTTAGAACACCCTAACAACCAGCTAGAAACATCTTAAAAACTACTCAGAACACCCTAGCAACTGCATACATTAACAACCACATTAACAACCATTTAGAACACATTGCAAACAG
The DNA here is from genome assembly GCF_949152265.1 of Phoxinus phoxinus. Taxonomy (NCBI): domain Eukaryota; kingdom Metazoa; phylum Chordata; class Actinopteri; order Cypriniformes; family Leuciscidae; genus Phoxinus; species Phoxinus phoxinus. The sequence goes on from NC_136879.1 coordinate 37,425,059, forward strand.
CTAAAAATATTAACGACCAATCAGAGCACCCTAGCAACCCCATAGCTGTATGTTAACTACCATTTAGAAAACCTTGCAACCAGCTAGAAACAACCACACAGAACACCCTAGCAACCACATAGTAACAAGATTACCATTCAGAGCACCCTAGCAACCACAGAAACACAACCACTCAGAACACCCTAGCAACCCCATAGCAACACGTAACCCATTTAGAGCACCTTTACAACCAGCTTGCAACCACATAGCAACATAACCACTCAGAACACCCTAGCAACTGCATATCAACATAACCACTCTCGCAACCAGCTAGAAAATGAGTAAATTTTTCATAATAATGCCATAAAAACTGCATTATGGTGTCAGTATGACGGTACATAAAACCGGTTGAGCTGCATGAATCTAGAATTACAGAGTCTGATACTAATGACAGGAAGCTAAAGTGAATCTCTCTCTTCCTCTCAGGATGTGATTTGTGGCGTGGTAATTTCAGCCGTCATCATGGCCGTGTCGTACCCGTTCTGGGGAACCGTGGACTTCTTTCAGCTCCACAGCCCCGTCTCCCCCATTGTGGCGCTGGCGCTGCCCCTCTTCCTGTCCTACAAGTACCCAGAGCTGGACCATTACACCACCACACGCGGGGACACCACCATTATTTTAGCATGCAGTGCGGGATGTTCGGTCGGATACTGGGTGAATGAGCGTTTGGGCTTGACCTTTGACCTAGCCGGGCCTTTTCCAGTGACTCTGCCCCCTCTGACCCTTGCAGCCGTGGGCTTCGGTGTGGCACGGTTCCTGGTGGGGTTGGCGATGCTGGTCCTGACCCGGCAGACGGTGCGCTGGGCGAGCCTGCGGGTGCTCTGCCGGATTTACGGCGCGTCTGTGAGCGACGTCGACGCACGCAGGAGGAAAGAGATCGAAGTGCCGTATAAGTTCAGCACGTATGTTGCCATCGGACTGGTCAACAGCATCATGGTGAACAGAGTGTTTGTGATGATGGGACTTTGGGATTTGGGAAATTCGGTGTAATTTCTCAGTGTTTACAGGCAAGTTTGAACCGAATCCCGCTCCATCAAACATTCTCAGTCGAGCTGCGTGGTTCTGGATAAAGTGAGAATCACGACAAAACAGATCAAGATTTTCTAACTAAACCAAAACAACATGAAATTGACTAGAGGTTCTGACAAAATGTTAATTTCTGCAGTCTATTTCAAAGTGAATGATTGAATGACCTTTAATTCATAAATGCTTCACTTGTTTCATTACTGGATGAATCAGCGTTTTTTGAACGAATATCTTGAATGAATGATTCAATGCTAATACGTGTTTTCAACGGTCACTTGTCGCCACCTACTGGTGTAACAATCTAATTGATATTATCATTATTTGAAGCGCCATGTTACTTTCTAAAGGCGATTTGCTCTATTTTGATCGCTACCGTAGACATCAGTGTTTATATCCGAACCATAACCTTTTATCCCAGTTCTGAATATATGAATATTTTTAACAGCAATAACAAAACTGTGTGCTTGAAAATACTTTTACTACTGCCTATTTAAAAATGACTCAGAAAACCCTAGCAACCACTTAGCAACACGTTAACAGCCATTTAGAACACCCTTGAAACCAGCTAGAAACATTAACAACCACTCAGAACACCCTAGCAACCACATAGCAACATGTAAACCATTTAGGACACCCTTGTTAGAAACATCTTAACAACCACTTACAGCATCCTAGCAACTGCATAGCAACACATTAATAACCAATCGGTGCACCCTAGCAATCACATGGCAACAAGATGACAACACAGAGCACCCTAGCAACCACAAATCAACATAACCACACAGAGCACCGTAGCAACCACATAGCAACATAATCACTCAGTCACTTGTTGCCACCTACTGGTGTAACGATCTAATTGATATTATCATTATTTGAAGCGCCATGTTACTTTCTAAAGGCGATTTGTTCTATTTTGATCGCTACCGTAGACATCAGTGTTTATATCCGAACTATAAACTTTTATCCCAGTTCTGAATATATGAATATTTTTGACAGCAATAACAAAACTGTGTGGTTGAAAATACAGCAGATTTGAATGTTCTGGTGTGATTTTTGTCAAAGGTTTAATAGACAGACGAATCGTTGTCGTTTAGGAGAATGAGATCGCATGTGTGTTCGTGAATCAAAATCGCAACTTTTTTTTTTTTTTTTTTACAATTATTCGTGCAGCTTTAATTCTCAGGGACAAATTTGCATTAGGTCTTTGTCCAGAAATGGCTCACATTTATATTAAACAGGATTTGTTAAACCTAATAGATAAAACAACTGCATTTTGTAACAGTTTGTGGATGTATTAGCCTACTAGTGTAGTTTTGCTTGCATTTTTAAAGGAATATTCTTGGTTAAATACAAGCTAAAGATGAAGGGTGTAATTTCTGCGCCACAAAAGTCACCAAATGGTTGGAAACATAAACAAATAATTTGAAAAGTTAAATTGAAAATTTCCTCAATTAGGGTCTGCTGTAGAGTGATGCAAGAGTCTTAAAACCCTGAAATGTGGGGGGTTTTTTTGCATTGAAATCAACATTTCACATAGCATTTTTACCTTACTTAAGCATTGTAGCACATTTTACTTGGTTTACTTAGTGGGGTTTTTTTTGTGCTTCCAGTTGCGTATACCCAAAGACAATAGTTTTTTAGTTAAACGCCTGAAAAATACATTGTTTTTTTCCACAACAATGATACATTGTGAATTTTAAAAAAAGCTTTTATTAGGCATATAAGGCGTTTGCTAGCAATAAGTGTCTAAATGGGACTACAGAGGTTTTCTTGGACATTAAACATCATCAGCCGAACAGGTAAACTCATCTACTCACTACTAGACACTTTCACAGCCTCATTGTGTTTACAATCGCTCTAACAAACTATTCTAACTCAAACTTTCACATTTGTTTTGGGAAGCTCAGTGGTGATGGCGGTGAAGTCATGTGACTATTAGTTTACTTCTGCTGATTTTATTTAGGTTCAGAATTCATCAAAGTTGTTTATTGTGAATATCTTGATGAACAAAACCTGTAAGAATCATAAACTTTTGTTGGTCACACAGAGCATATTCTGGAATAATGCAAAAGCCAATGGAAAATTATGTTAACTTCCTGTTTAGCTCACGAAATTACATCATCCCTGGCTGCTGAACTCTATTGGTCAGACTGCTAGTCATGCCCTAAACCCTATTGGGATTATATGAACATTACACATTTCTCTTTTATATTCTCTGACTGTGGCAAACTGTTGATTTCTACATTCGGCTTGTGCCTTTTAGTTGTAAATAGCCTAGTGCAAAAATGCACTTCCATTGAAAGTGCATTTTCATCTGGACAAGCAGTCCGACTGGTAGATGTTTTCTGTGGTAATAAGAGTAAATGGAGCTTCATTTGTATCAAGTATGGGATATTTCTTTTGATGTTTTCCTAATGTCAGTGTCACATGGAAATTTGATTCTGCACTGGAAACCTCAGATTAAAGGCACGGTCACATTTACCATTGTTCGGCGAATTTTCCCAGATGAAATCCGTTCGTTTGTTTGTTTGTTTGTTGATTCGCAAATTCACCACTGACAGAAGGTTGCTTGGTTTTGAAAGTGACTTCTCTGCTTTCTGCATCGCTGCACTATTGACAAAACACAATGGACCTTTTTTGCCAGTGTAATTTTGCTGAAATTTGGCAAATGTGACCGCGCATTAAGGAAAAAGGTTCAGTTGTGACACAGAATATGTTTGACATTATTTTTTTACTAACACTCAATATCTGTTATAAAGTGCTTTGACTGCCTCAACTCTATAGGAATATTTGTTATACATTTTTTTTTTTTTTTTACCATATAGCTATGCATTTGATATTTATTACAAAATACTGAAGAACATAATACTTTGAGTTGCCGGTTTTGACACTCAGGATGTTTTGAGCTTTTACAGATGTGGAGAAATAAATAAATAAACAGTAAAAATAGATTCAAGAAAGTGTCTCTGTTTTATCCATTTGTTTGTTTAGCATTTTTAAAGTGTTGATGTGCTGAGTAGACAGTTTATCAGTTCATGACAAGCACTACAGAAACCAAGGATGCCTCTCATGTAGCCACAAACCCTTACAAATGCAACACACACACTAAAGCTCACCGTAGTAGCCTCTAATTACTTTCATTCTTACGGTTGTTCAGACACTGAAGGCATTTAGACACACACACACCTGCTCAACTTTTTCACATATTTAGAATAATATTAAATATATGAAACAATACAAATGGAAGTATGAGAACCTATATACAACCAAATAAACTGAAGCTTTTAGGGTTTTAATATATATATTATATTCATAACATATATTCAGTCAAATGCATGCAAACTCGTTTGTCTATGACCGTATATCTGCTGGCAATCAGATGGAGTCCGTCTGATAACCAGTTAAACCAGACACTTCCTCTCATCTGCCATCTCAAACCACATGCTCAGATTTTGGTTTGTTGATCACTGATCTAGACTCTTGTTTAATGAGCTACAGCTGAAATATATTCATATGCATTCTAGCATCAGTGCAGTTGGAGTTGTTCAACACCCTGATACACACACTGACACGCTCAACATGCTTTTAACAGACATGCAGGTAAACACACCTTCTTTCTTCATTCAGCCATGATAGGAGCCATTAGCATGTGAGTAAGCGCACTGTATCAATGTTATTTACTGGCTACTTAGTTTGTGTGTATGTGATTACTCTTCTGTAAAGAGGGTGAAAGGTACATGGGCATCCATCCAATCAATCAATCAATCCCATCCATCCAATCAATCCTATCCATCCATCCATCACACTAGTGTGCTACTACTGTGTGTCTGTGTGTGAGTGAGTGTGTGCGTATCCACGCATATAGAGGTCTGAAACCTTTATCTTTGCAAGCACACATGTAAATATGTGAACATGAACATAATAAACAGGCTCCTGAACACTAAATGTTTCTCATTTTCGATCTTCCCCATTCATTTTCAATGTATGACCATTTTTGACCAATACAAGTTCAGATCAACGAGGCTTAGAATCAAATCCAAAAAGAATATCAAAAATATTTAAAGAATAAAAAAATATTTAAAAAATTGGTCAATTTGTTATTCCTTGAGTATACGCGATAACGTTAACTAGCAAATCCTCTCCGGGGTCAAAATGACCCGAACACAACATGAGGGTTCAATAAGCTTAGATGAAGCACAGCATGTCATAATAGAGGACATTGCTTGATATACACCAAATACATGCAAATACCAACAAAAGTAAACAGTTTCGGTTTATTAATCCATATTTATTTGTTTTTATGTTGTAAAATTTGCTGGACACAAACATACAGCCGTGATGTCTTATATATGAATAACATACTAGCAGTGGACAAGCTGAGGTTTATTAAAACAGATTTATTCTGAACATACAGCAACACATGCCGCTGTGACTATAACTCATTCTCCTAAAGATAAACGGCCAGTTATGTGTGGATGTAGCTTCTGGAGGAGGAGAGAAGACACTGACCGAACCGGAGGGGTGTGGCTAAGATAATTATCGTTATGACATCACAGGAAGGGCTCAATGTCGATATCGATGGCAGAGCAGGGCATGGTCAGCTCGAAACGGCTGATGACATCAGGGTGAAGGACCCCGAGGTGTCCGATGCTTTTGCCACGTGAAAAGATCTCAGCGCAGCGGCCAGGGAAGAAGGTGGAGTCTGTAAGAAAAATGATAAATGAATAGGGCTGAAACAATATATTGTCACAAAATATCGCAATACAAAAATGCAACATGTATCGTGGATGACAGTGACCATCTGTATTGTGTATAGTTTATCCAAAATGAAAATTACTGAGAAAAAATGAGTTTTAGTGTCAGTACTACATTAAACTACTATATATAATGTTGAATATTGCAACGGGTGAATATTTGTGAGTCCTGATAATGGCAAATATATGATGTTACCTGTAAAAAGTGGCCTTCATTATTTTAAATATATCTAGTCAGTGAAAGAGTGCATATTCGTCTGAAATAATTCAGTATTTTCAGCATCAGAATCATGAATATTTATATTCTGATCTCATTATTGTCCTGTGCATTGGGTTATAAACACCAAGTCCCAAGCCTATTAATTTACACCCACAATGTAATGCCAAATTTATCATTTTAATCAACAGTAAATTTTTTGTAAACTTTTATCATACGTCTTGGTGTATCGCAATATCTTATCGTGAGTTCAGTATCGTGATATGTATAAAATCGTGACATGAGGTTATCGTTACACCCCTATAAATGAAATAGTCCTCTTATTCTTTGGAACTAGGTGCACAAGGTTATTTTTGTATTAGTTTTATTATTAGTCAACTTCATTACTAGTTTTTGTTTACTTAATATTTATGTTTTTGCTTTATTTTAATGAACGAAAACCATTTGAAACCGCCTCTATAAGCCTTTTTTCATCCATCAGGTAAAAATGAAATGAGGAAATGAGCATCTGAGTGTCCAGTAATAAAACATCCCATTTACATTTTGCTGACCTACTGCTCGCACATAAACGCTGTTAAATATTAACCACTAAAATAAATCTTTGATTATGACTCAGAGCTCATAAAACAGGTGCACAGACTGAGGATCAGAGGAAGGACATCATGTCGACTTTGAACATTTATGACTCACCCTCTGCCGCCTGGATGTGGTATCCTTGGTTACGGCCCGGTTTGACATCCAGCAGCTGCATGACCCGGTCCAGGAGTCCATGGATGACTTCAAACCCCGGGCTCTTGTTGTAGTAAACGGCACAGAGACGCCTGTTGTTGCGGGCTCCTACGTCTGAGAGACAGATCAAGTTCAGAGACCGTTTATTAGCACGCATTGCTTGATTTGAGGACGTCAAACACACCTTTTGTTTCATCCTTCAGGACGACGTCTGAAATCTCGAACAGTTTGAGAGGAAGGGGCATCTTCCTGTTGGCAGCGACCGTTTTCAGGAGGCCAGGAAGAAGAGAGGTGCGCGCCACCTAGAGGACAGTACGGTTTAGTTAGTCAAATCTCAGTCCGAGTTACTTCTAACTGATTTAAACTTGCAAAAGCACCCTCTAGTGGACAAATGCGAGAAGTCTGACAAAAATCTTTTGTGGATGGTGTGTTACCTGAAACTCTGCGGTCTTTGGGTTAGAGATGTGGACTGCTCTGATTTCTGCGATGTTTTTCCCAAGTTTATCTGCGATATCTTCTTGTGAACACTACAGAGAGAGCGGGAAAAAGGAGTGTGTATATATATATTTCTGATTCATGTCATGCCAACTTTAAAAGGACTGCCCATAAAAGTCTGATTTGCAAACAAATTACAACATTGGTGGCTGTATATGTTTTTGCATTTAGCCACGAGGAGAAAGTAACAAATGTGTTTTTTTTTTATCTTTGCATTTATTAATTTACATTATTTTTGTGTTATCATACATATATATACAAAGAAGTCAATAGAACAGATTGTAAATACAGTAGTGGCCAAAAGTGATGTCCTGGAGGGGATGTTTCTTTTTAATGACCCTACATGTTAATTAAACCATCAAACCATGAGGAAAATATATATTTATTAAAATATTTTAAATATAAGGGAAGAACAAAATGATTAACTAAAGTATTTACCTGACAAAATTATTTTGTAAATAAGGGGGAAGCTACAGGTTTAATTTTCTAAGCAAAAAAATATTAAAATAATAATAATAATAATAATAATGAATTCCTATAGGCCGGACATAATTTTTGACCACTACTGTATGTACATAAACTAATATCTCTAGAGATGAGCATTTTGCTAAATATATTTACTATATTTCATATCATATTTTTACTAACTTGTTAGTGTCTTATTTAATTCATGTTTGAATAAATCTGTCGTAAAAACAAGTCTTTATGAAAGCTACCATTTAAAAGTTTATATTTCAACAACAATTTGGAGACAATTTTACCTTAAAAAGTTGATATAAAAACTGCCCAATGTTCAATTCAATAAGTGTTGATTATTATATCTAAAAACAAATAGCAATTGACTTTTAACCTTTAATATTATAGTAATGTATCAACTGACAGGGTTTATAGTTTACAGCATTAGTTAAGAGTTTGGATGTCTTACTGTACCTGAAATATATCCATAAAACACAGATACTGAATTGAAATGAAATCAGAATCGAGGTTGTGAAACCTGTGTACTAAAAATTACGATAATTTACATACGCAAATCTTGTAAAAACTGCTCGTTTAATTCTAATGCTCAGATAGAAAGTGGAATATGCAGAAATGCAAAAACTATGCAGAACATAAGCTTAATATAAGAGAGAGGAGTGATTTCTAACCAGAGCGAATGTCAGAGCTTCAGTGAACCCGGCGGATGCAAGGTCTTGCCTCAGTAACTCTGTCAGTTTATTTAGAGGCAGCTGCAAATACAAAAACACACACGTGTGAGCGCCATAACATCAACACTGAACCTTTAAAATGATCTCAGGTTTAATTGGTCATTATGAATGTTTATCGGCGAACCTGATTGGCTACTGTGTACGTGCGTGGCGTGCTCCTGACGATGTTGTTGAAGCCGTACGCTATGGCGGCGTCCTCCATGATGTCACAGGCGTGGATGACATCAGAGCGTGTGGGCGGGATCTCAACCAGGATGTGATCGCCCTCACCGCTGACCTCCGACCTCAAACACATCCGGGTCAGCAGCTGAGCGATGCTTTCTGCTGATTCACTAAACAGAGAGCGTGATCAGTGTTCAATCTACTGACCGAAGCTGAGAAAGAAAGAAGCTCTAATGCAGACATGTCAAACTCCTGATGGACAACTGTCCTGTAGAGTTTAGCTCCAACCCAAATTAAACACACCTGAACCAGCGAATCAAGGGCCCTCATTCACTATTCCCTACATTACTCCACTAATATAGTCCACTTGACGGAGTGAATGAAAACGGGTGAGTGAATTCAGACACTGAGTAGTGCTCGCTGTTTAAAAATCAATTTATACATGCGTGATATTACGATTCAGCTGCGGCGCCATCTTCTGGCGAGATGCGGGAATTCCTTCAACATGACCCTCACAGTGCATTATGGGTATTCTCTAGCTGTTGAGTGTACATCTGTTGTACGCTCGTTATGAGATTGAACGAGTGCACTCGATAACGTCCACTATGGTTTCGGACACCACTACAAAATAGCGGTCCCCTCAAATAGTGGCTTATTTAAAGCTACACTGTGTCATTTTTTAAGTTGATTCTTAGTAAAAAGACTAGTAACTAGTAAAAACTAGTAAAAATCTAGTAAGCGTAGAATCTGCCATTCAGAATACATACGAGCGAGTCACTCGAATGGCGGAAGCCATGTTGTGCCTCCATCTTGAAAATACATTAGCCAAAGAGGGACATCCCTGGAAATTCAAGCTTCGCCTTTCGCGTTTTTACACTCAGTGGCACCGTGACGAATGCGAGGGGGAGATTACTCGCGACTGCCGGCAGATTTGAAAGCCCGTTGAAGATTGAGGATCATGCCTATTCGCGAGGACATGTGACGGAGTCGCCAAGGAAGCGAAAGAGAGAATTAAAACGATAACGTGACAGGCAAATCAACAAGACCAACCAAAGTCAATATCGGAGTGGTTTTACCAAGATGGAAAGAGCTCATGATGAGTAAGGATTTAAAAATGGACGCCGAACTTGCCTGATTTCTTCTCGACAGGTAATTCAGCCTATTTGTGTAAATTTGAACTTTTATAGTTGCTTGGCTAACTATAGCATGGTTGTGCATAACGCTAGAATGACGTCTAGGATACTTTTCCTCGCGTCAATGATGAAAAATAATTGTTTACTTTAGGCCACCGTAGGAGTTAAAATGCCCTCGGAATGGGAGGGGCTAGAAAGTAATATTCAGTTGGTAGCCATATACAATTTCACCGCTAGATGGGAGAAAATCTTACACGGTGCAGCTTTAAGGTGTGATTTCGGACTCATATCTCTAGAAACTGCCGAGCAGGTGTTTTTTGTAGCTGAGCTTTTCAGGACAGTGAGAGTTTGACATGATATAATGAGATCAGATGTTTAAAATATGCTCACTCGATCCCAACTTTTTTGTTGACGAAGTCCCCAGACAGTGTCTCCGTCCTGTACGCCAGCTCCTAATGTCAGCAAATAACAGAATGAGTTTTTAAAAAAGCATACTTTTTTTATCATATATAATAATAATAAGCTTTGTTCCTTAAAACCAAGAGAATGTTAGTTTTAATCAGGGTTTAATATTTAGTCCTGTATACAAGTTAAGCTCTATCAACAGCATCAGTAGAAGAAAAATGATTTAGACAGTTCTTTAACAAATAAACCAAAAACATGTTTACAGGGTTTGCATGTAATGGTCTTTAATTAATATACACCATTTGAAAGTTTGGGGTCAGCAAGACTTTTTTATTTTTAAAGAAAGAAAGAATAAAAGTAAGTAATCCTTTTATTCAGCAAGGATGCATTCAGTTGATCAAAAGTGACATTTTTTTATATATATATTTCAAATAAATGCTGTTCTTTTGAACTTTTAATTCAGCTAATTTAAAAATATATATATTTCCACATAAATATAAAGCAGCACAACTATTTTCAACATTGATAATAATAATAAATGTATCTTGAGCAGCAAATCATCGTATTATACTGATTTCTGAGATCATGTGACACTGAAGACTGGAGTAATGATGCTGAAAAATCAGCTTTGATCACAAGTATAAATTACATTTTACTATATATTCAAATAGAAAACAGATATTTTGAATTGTAATAAAATTTCACAGTTTTGACTATTTTTGGTCAAATAAATGCAGCCCTTGTGAACATAAGACTTCTTTCAAACACTAAAACAATATTTGAGCCCAAACTTTTGACCAGTAGTGTATATATACACAGGTAGCATTTTTCTATATTCATTATATTATTATTATTATTAAGTTAAAAACTGAATACATACAGGATACACACACAATCTGCCATCAGGATAAACAACCTCTGCCTCCTCAACCCTGAATAAAGAGACAAGCACATCTCAGTACTGAACAACACACTGAATGACATATAATGATATATATACAGCGGTACTCACGTGAACGGCTCCTCACAGTATTCACTAAACATGGTCACTATCATGTCCAGCGTGATCTTTGCCTGCAAACACACAGACATATTTTTCATGTTTAAAAGCATCTTGTAGTTCTAGTCACTCAGGCTACAGAGATCTTACAATATATAGTATTACAAAATATATCAACTGAGTTCTGATTGCATCAGTTAACAGAATGTAAGATCATATTTGTTGTCAGAAAAGCGGGTTACCTTTGTGAGGTCTGTGGCTGTGCACTCAATGAAAACGTTCTTTGTGTTTAATGAGATTTTGCTGTGGTTCCCTGAGAGAGAGAGAGAGAGAGAGAGAGAGAGAGAGAGAGAGAGAGAGAGAGAGAGAGGGAGAGAGAAAGAGAGAGAGAGAGAGGGAGAGGGAGAGAGAGAAATACAAAACTTAAACAAACAGATTGATCTGCAGAACAAAATCACACAGCTTAAAGATGAACAAAAAGATATTTGTGTGCATTTCCATCCTTGTTCCTGTGAAAGCATAAGTGTGTTTTTAAAGGGGTGGTAAAATGCCCTTTCTACAAGATGTAAAATAAGTCTCTGATGTCCCCAGAGTGTGTATGTGAAGTTTTAGCTCAAAATACCCATGTACCTAACAGACATGTTAAAATGGTCACTTTTTGAGGGTGAGCAAAAATACAGTTTTTGTGTCTGTCCCTTTAAATGCTAATGAGCTGCTGCTCCCAGCACAGGGGGCGGAGATACAACAGCTTGTGTCCTCTTTTTTTTTTAAAGTTTTTGTTTATGTTTAAATTTATGTAGCTGAAGTGGAGTTATCTATCTTCTAGTCATTGATTAGCATATTCTGTCATGAATGATAATCTATGAATCGCATTCCCGGGGGCGGGGTTTATGTAAATTTTAGGGTTGCTGATGTCACTAACCCGGGAGGAATGTCGTGTAGTTCCTACCAGCCGTTTGTTGTAGTCCTTAAAAAGCAATTTCTTTAAAAGCAAATATCTTCCTTTGCTTTGAACTTTGAGCGTCGTAACTTTGCAGATGTTGTTTTTGCTCAAACAGCAACATTATTCACTAACTAAAGTTAGAAAAGTGAAATCATAATCAACCCAGGGTTATAATCGTTAACGAAAACGAACGAAAAAAACGAAAACTAGATGGGAAAAAACATTGTCGTTAACTGAAATAAAAATAAAAACGAGGCAAAACAAAAAAACGATAACTAAATAAAACTGTAATGTGTGGTTGACAAAACTAACTAAAATAAAATAAAATTATAGAGTAAATGTCCTTAGTTTTCGTCTTTGTCTTTCCTTCGACGCTATTTAAAAACACGCAGAGAATTCGCTCAGCTGTGTTTCCTTTCCCTGCTCTCCCTCCGTCTCTCTGTCACTCGCATGCATGCGCGCGACACACACACACAGTCACACACACAGTCACACACCCCTTCCTATGGCGTTCCGATCGGTTCTTTAATATGACTTTGCAGCACGCACTCGTCTCAATGAACGTCTCACTCAACGTCTTAATTTTTTTTTTATTCTGCTATTTATTCCATTCATTTTAAGACGCAGACGTGACGCAGACGTCACGCAGACGTCACGCTGACGTCACGTAAATCACGCGTAGCAGTGAAGTGTCAAGTCAGACGTTACACGTCATTCACGTGTGGCAGTGAAGTCATTTATTATAATTTTCTCTAACACGCACTGCACACGCTACTCAGCACTGCTCAGTGCAGTGCGCCAGCGATTGCGATCGGTTCTTTAATATGACTTTGCAACATGCACTCGTCTCACTTGCGTCTGCCTTATAACGTGACGTCTGCGTCTGTGATTTATAGGATATTTATATATAGGATATTGTGTGTGTGTGTGTGTGTGTTCTTGTTTAACCCACATTTTGAGGGCCAAATGCCCCTACAAAGATAGAAATATGAAGAAACAAAATTGATATAGGCTATTTCATTTTTATAGCTTATTGTTGGGGTTGTTATTGTGTTTTTAATTTTTTTATAGTTTTAAAAGGCCAATAGGCTACAGCACTAAACTAGAAAACAGACAACTCGATCGCACAACCACTGTTTCTGTATATCCTTTAAATAGGCTAGAAGAATAGAATTGAAAAATACTATTTTAATTTTTTATATAATCCGTTTATAAACCGTTCTCACGAATTCTCAAACTGTTCCCTCGGTTTAATGCCCACGGATTAATAACCCGTATTAAACATTTAAAATATTCACAAATTAATATGGATTTTTTTAATTTTTTTTATTTTACTGGTTTTCTAATGCCACATTTATTTTCCCCGCAGTGCTGAATGAGAATAGCCATCTCTGGAACCATACAGAGAGGTGATTTATAGGTGGTTTATAGGCTAATGATACTAAATGTGTCTGAAAAAATAACGAGGCATTTGAATTGTTTTTTTATTAATAAACAAGTAGCCTAGGCCTATTTTGTAAATCAGTGTCGGCTGCAAACACATCTCCATCTCCGCTGTAAAGCAGATGCGCCTTTATAGAAATGCACCGTTCACGGATTACATAATCAGACAGTATTTGCTTTCGATTCGAATTTGTTCGTTTAATAGTGGACATTTCAAGCTTTATTTTGTTTCAGTTCATTTTTGAGACGCGCTCATGTTCACGGAGATCATGAAAGCGCGCCTGATTGTTTTATTTTATTTTCTGTATGACCATAAATTATGAGTATTTTAAGTTGTTTACTTTCCACTGTTGATAGGAAAATACAAGTGTTCGCGCCCGCGCCTCCGTGCCATGCAGTGCGCGCTCCACTCCGCACAAACCATTGGATATGCGTCAAAATCTCGTGTTTGTTTGTGATAATCAAATAAAACCCTGTATTATTATTGTCTAACCTTTATTATGACTGACATTTGACCAATTGCTTTGTTCCTTTTTTGGATAAAAGCGTCTTCTAAATAATGTTTGTTCTTTATTTATTTGTATTTTTTGTCATTCTTATAAATAACAACGAAATAACATTTTGATAATCCTACAATAAGTGCAATAAAAAGTCGATAAAGTGCAATCCGTTATATCACCAGTCGACAGGGACATAACAATTAATGTCCGTATAAACAATATGTGAGATGTAGTAAATAGTAGGCTACAGCAATGCATTCCCAACTATTCAAGTTGTGTATAGAGAGTATTGTGGTGTGTGTGGCGGGCTGGGTATAAATAGGAGAAATGCTCGTTCAACAGTCTCACTGCAACTGGGATAAAAGCTGTGGGCCAATCTAGCTAAATAGCCCTGGGCTGATAATATAAATGATAGGCTAATTATTATTATTATTAGTATAGGCTAAGCAAAGACATTTAGGCTAAATAATAATAATGAACTGTGCTCGCATTTCTCTTGAGGTGTAGGCCTATCTGTTTTTAAGTATAATTTTGATGATAACTGTCAGACCGCCTGTCAATCAAACTTCGGCGAAAATCTAAAACTAAATATTACAACTCTAAAATTAAACATCACAAATATTATATATGTTAGTTAAATCAGCCCAAATGTTTACAACTACGTTCTTTTGTATTGGTCAAGAGACTCCTAGTGGTGAATAGTAGGCTACATACATGCTTTTTTATGATTTATTCATAAGTAGGCTATCTGTGGATATGTTGACAAGAAACAATGGCAAACACAAATTTTAACATGATCATTTGTGTAAATTAATATTTACTATTTGGAATAAAAAGCTATACATAAGCAAGGTAAAATCACTTAATTGCTAATAAAATACAATTGAAGATAAGTGGGGAAAAATAATAAAGAACGAATAAGTGTGTGGAATGTGCTGGAAACCAGCAGACGCAGACGAGACGAACGAGTGATGTGGCAAACGCAGACGAGACGTTCGGAAGACGCAGACGAGACGTTCGGCAGACGAATGAGTGATGTGGCAGACGCAGACGAGACGTTCGGCAGACGCAGACGTCACGTTCGGCAGACGCAGACGTCACGTTCATTGAGACGAGTGCGTGCTGCAAAGTCATATTAAAGAACCGATCGGAACGCCATACCTTCCCTCCTCTCAAGTCTCCAGAGCGTCTCCATGTGAACGCGTTCGACGCGACGTTGAAGCAAGTTCGCAAAAGGTTGGTATCTCATGGACACCTTTACACAATCACACACATAAAAAGTGGTATATAAATATTTTATATTCTCTGAATATAATGTTCATATGAGAAGCAATTGGGCCTTCTTTAAAAAGTTAACTAGTCGCAAGTTTGAGGTAACTTAAAATGCACTTGTGTTGTCGTTGTCAAAACACTAACGTTATAAGCTGCAGGGCTGGAATGGTAATCTGGCATTCCGGGCAAATGCCCGATGGACCGACGTACCTTTTGATTCGATACATCTCGGGATTTAATACTTTATTTCTTTTCTTTTTCAACAGCCTTCTGATCTACATTGGCAGCCCACTTTTCCCATCCTTTTTAAGTTTATATTTTGTTTTATTACATGGCTTGGTTGAATTCCAATGTAGAATGCGGTCTGTTATTTCTTGATAACACACCGCTGCGGAGTATAACAGAGCGTTGCCATGAAAAACAGAGCGTTGCTATATGGACTCTCAGAATTCTAACCGTAGACGGAGCGCACTATTTTCTTTGGCGGAAGCTTAGCGGAAGCAATACAATCGTAAACTATCAATAAACTCCTTTTTAAATCAATATTTTGTTTCAAAGTAGTGATTTATTTGATAGGTAGCCATGTAATAAGCGGGATAATGTATAGCGAGTCGGTAGTTATTGGGAATACAACCCCTTCAGGCTGCTCAAGATCCCTCCGCTTCGCGTCGGGCTCCCGATTGCAGCCTGTCGGGGTTGTATTCTCAATAACTACCTCCTCGCTATAACGTTACATTATCCCTTACTTATTACATGGCTTGGTTGAATTCCAATGTAGATTGTATGATATTTTTGTTGAGTTATTATTACACAATACTTTTTCTGACCTTTTTGAATCTTGCCCCTGACAAATAGCCCATATTACAAAAAAGACTAAAACTAATACTAAAACTAATTAAAACTAAACTAAAACTAAGCATTTTCAAAAAATAAAAACTAAACTAAACTAGCAAACCCACGCTAGAAACTAATTAAAACTAAACTGAATTTGAAAACACAAAGTTAAAACGAAATAAAAATAAAAACTAATGAATAATGCAAAACTATAATAACCCTGAATCAACCACCCCTTTAACTCACCGTTGATGATGGGCGGCATCGACAGGACGACTCCATTACTGTCGTATATGATGGGGTAGAGAGGTTCGTTCTCGATGATATGCAGGTAGTGTCTCAGATGACTGTCAGTCTGCAAGACATTAAATGTATTCAGTGCAGATTTCAGCAGTGGTGTGTTACGCAGGCACTCCTAACTAGCCACCTTGGAAGGTTGAATTTGATATATAATATATACATTTTTCAATTTGAGTCTTTTAAAAAGGCAACTATGTGCAATGTAGTGTAGTGATATTGAAATATCTGAAACGCTTCCAATACTAATTTTCCGCAGAATAGAAACACGATACCAGCTGCGCTTTCTCGCTCTCTCATCTCTCCGATAGCGAGTTACACACAAACCCGCCTCTCTTCACTCACTCGTTTTATTGCTCCGGATGAATATTGGTGTTATTCCAGGGCTTGAATTTTGCCATAATTTTATTCATTCATAGATTTTGTGCTAACACACATAAAGCCACCTCTTAGTACTAAATTGAGTTATATTTCGCTGCTTATTGCGCTTAAACAGACAAACACACACAACAGTAAAAATGCTGGTCTTGGCAAGTATTCACGTAAACGCAGTCAGTTGTTTTAAGTGAACGTAAACAGTTGAGAAAGAAAACGCATGTGTAACAGTGTAATGGATCCGTGCATCAGGTCTTAAAGTGACAGTAGCGTGATATACCAGCTGCAAAATTATGAAATAATATTAAAATTATAGATATGGCAGTTTTCCCCCATTGTATCGATGTCAAAATTTTGGCCAGTGAAAATGTTAAGTGGCTAGTAACTTTGCAAAACCACTAGTCACCGTGTTTAGTGAGCAAAAAAGTTAATGACAAGAGTCCTGATTGCATGTAATTATGCATAATTTACTGTTATTATTTGCTATTATTATCAACTCTCATTCCATCCATCCATCCATCCACTGATTTGTCCTTAACAGCCAATCAGATCTCACCTTATAGAGACTCATGATCTCAGTGGCGGTGTACTCTTTGCTCTGATTGAGCGGTTTGAAGCGGATATCTGCGGGCGCTTTGGCTGTGTAGGTGAATGGACCGGAGATGGTGTCCAAATCATGAGTTCCTATGGCAACCAGCGTCCTTTTCCTGATGAGAGAAGAGCACAGTGTAAAAACACCAGAATCTGCAGTGAGACGTCTCATGATAAAGCAGAGAGCATGTGCGTGTCGACTGGCCTGCAGACGTTCTGGTGCAGTTTCTCCTGCAGCTCAATGAAGCTGTCGTATCGCTCCTGAGTGAAAGTGATGTTGCGCAGTACAGCCGCTACAGCGTGAGGCCTCACAGACGCCGTCTACGTGAACACGCAAGTATCATCCAATTTTAGCACCGCAACCATCACATTAATTTAAATCATGTCTACATACTTCACTACGATGGTTTCTCACTTAAAGGAACACTTTTTTTTGGAAATATGCTAATTTTCCAACTCCCCTGTGTTTCTGAATAAGACTGACACAGCAAAGCAGCTTTTAGACCTTTTAGTAAACTTATCAACCTCCATTACAATTGTTTACATTTCTGTAAACGCCACCATTTCCATTTCTTTCCTCTTGCTGCTTCCGCAGTCTCAACACAACAACGAAACTAAACTGCCCCCTTGTGGACTGAATAAACAATGTCTACTTTCAAACCAAAACACACCACATGTGGAAAAATAATATAACATAAGGTCACATGTTATAAATCGTATACATTACATCCCCTAGAGTTAAACAGTTGAGGTTTACCGTTTTCGAATCCATTCAGCCGATCTCCGGGTCTGGCGGTAGCACTGTTAGCATAGCTTAGCATAGATCATTGAATCTGATTAGAATGTTAGCATCTCTCTCAAAAAAATTATATTACAAACTTAGTGCCGGTCACGTTGGAGCTGGAGACTATTTTCAGGCGCTGCGCAATATCATTGCGCCTGCTAATACGGCAGCACAGTTCCTTGATTATTACGCAGGAACGAGAATATAGTTCCTAGTCATATTCATAGGCCTAGAAAATCACAACTTTTCATTTTCTGTCGGTCTTAGTACAAGATGTTACTACAAAAGAGTCAAGTTTTAAATAGGAAAAATATCTAAACTCTTTGGTCATTTTTTTGAGAGAGATGCTAACGGTCTAATCAGATTCAATGATCTATGCTAAGCTATGCTAAAAGTGCTACCGCCAGACCCGGAGATCGGCTGAATGGATTCGAAAATGGTAAAACTCAAACGTTTAACTCTAAAGGAGATGGAAAATGAGCCTATTTCCAAAAAAAAGTGGAGTGTTCCTTTAAGAAAATCAATGTAATTAAACTTTCTCTAAAGTGAAATATGACACTGATATGAACCTCCTCAGTTATGACCAGCCGCTGAGGCTCTCCTCCATTCGCCGGACTCACACACTTATACCGGGGAGCGTCCATCCTAGAAACACAAACAGACTCATATCAAACACATGAAGGCATCCGACACACAGCAGAGCCACAAGCACGGGTCTTACCTCTCCTTGAAGACCTGCAGACCCCTGACGAGACCCTCCAGACACAGCAGATCATAGCGGTTGGCTGGAACGTCGATCTTATACAGCACAACATCAGACGCCCCCTCCGCCTTCTCGTCTCCCTGCTCGCGGCTTATGATGTCCTTCTCTGACGTCTAGACATTGAGAGACAGGCAAAGTAATGCATTGATCAGAAGCGCTAATATCCATATCAACACAATGACTATATGTATAATAAAAATAACTATTTACTATTATAAAACAAATGTCTGATTTCTGTGATCATATTATAAAAATATAGGTTGCTATAAACATATAATTATATTTATAAAGACAAATAAATGTGTATATTATATAATATATTATAACTTCTATCACTCTTATTATATAAAACTCTCTATCTCTATATATATGTACTGTATGAACAACACATTAAAAAAATATATTATAAAGACAAATAAATTGGATATATTATATATTGTATCTTATAGTAAGTTCATATTTTATCATATAATTCTTAATATAAAACTAATATATATATATATAAGATTTATATTAAGAATTATAGAATAAAATATGCACTTATTATAAGATACATACAACATATATATATATATATACCAATTTATTTGCCTTTATAATATTATATATATATAATGGCTGTATATATAGATAGATAAGCATATATAAATAAATAATAACAATTACATATATGTTCATGGTTTGTTCAAACAAGGGCCTGTCATTTTTTCTTATCTGATCAGCTTGTAAACAGATATAATTTCATATGACTTACGATTTCGTCCAGCTCGAGGCCAAACTCGAAACACAGTTCATCAAATTCTTCATCCGCTAATACACGAATAGAAAATAAAATAAATTATTTAAAGCAGAAATTATGAGTCGCATTATGATGGCGTCATCAATAGGCTTCCAGTTTGACATCTGAGCTTTTCAAATGAATGAAGAATAAAAAATAACAACCACAAGAAATAATGCATCACTGCATTCAAGCAGCAACAGACTGGAAAACTTAGGTAAAGTTGGTTTTATATTCGCACATTCACACTTTTTTGCTTAAAAAGTGTCTCAATAACATATGCAATAAAGCATATTTTTTGCAAAATAAAAGCAGCTACATGATCTTTAGGACAAGGATGGTGAACTACAACATTTTCCACAATCGATCAAAATGGGCAAGTATTGTTTTAATGGCATACAAACTTGCGAATGTTCACTGAATGTCCAATGTAGTGCGGTGAACAAGATAGGGACCGTCTAAAAAGTTGTCTTTTTTTTCATTGTGTGCAAACAGACAACTACATTTTTGCAAACTACAGATGTACCAGCAAATATCTCTCACATAATGTGTTCTAATGCTATTGATTGTACTTTAGCAACAATAAAAAGTGCATTATAATGATTGTATTTAGGAAACCTGCCTCACTGTACATAATTTACATAAGTACTTTTTAGAATAAAATTACATTAATTCACCAAAGGGATTTTTTACTATCCGAAGGTTGTAACATGTACCCAGTAACCAGTCTGACCTACTACAGGTGAGATTTTTTACAAAAACTCCCTTACTGTACGTACAGTTGACAAATATGTTTTTAAAAAAATTACAGTAATTCACAGTAAGTTTTTTTTCGTGTTCAAAAGGCTGTAGTGCTTTCCTACGGACCAGACTGACTTACTACAGGTGAAATTTTGACAATACCTCCCTTACTGTACAATTATCAAATATGTTTATGTAATAAACATATTATTACATATATTATTACATATTTTTATTGCATATGTTTGTGAAATAAACTGTAATTCACCTATAGTGATTTTATTTTAATATTCCAAAGGTTGTAGTACTTTTCTAGTGAAAGGACTGACTTACTACAGGTGAAATTGTGACAATACCTCGCTTACTGTACGTACAATTATCAAATATGTTTATGAAAGAATTACTGTAATTCACTGTAAGTATTTTTTCATGTTCCAAAGGTTGTAGTACTTTCCTAGTGACCCGACTGACTTACTACAGGTGACATTTTGACAATACCACCCTTACTGTACGTACAATTGACAAATAAGTTTATGAAAAAATTACTGTAATTCACTGTAAGTATTTTTTCATGTTCCAAAGGTAGTAGTACTTTCCTAGTGACCCGACTGACTTACTACAGGTGACATTTTGACAATACCACCCTTACTGTACGTACAATTGACAAATAAGTTTATGAAAAAATTACTGTAATTCACTGTAAGTATTTTTTCGTGTTTCAAAGGTTGTAGTACTTTCCTAGTGACCAGACTGACTTACTACAGGTCAAATTGTGACAATACCAACCTTACTGTACGTACAATTGACAAATAAGTTTATGAAAAAAATACTGTAATTCACTGTAAGTATTTTTCGTGTTTCAAAGGTTGTAGTACTTTCCTAGTGACCCGACTGACTTACTACAGGTGACATTTTGACAATACCTCCCTTACTGTACAATCATCAAATATGTTTATGTAATATGTTTGTGTACTGTATGTACAGTAAGGGAGTTATTGGCAAAATGTCACCTGTAGTAAGTCAGTCAGGTCATTAGGAAAGCACTACGCCCTTAGGAACACGAAAAAATACTTTGGGTGAATTACAGTAATTTTTCATAAACATATTTGACAATTGTACGTACAGTAAGGGTGGTACTGTCAAAATGTCACCTGTATAAGTCAGTCTTGGTCACTAGGAAAGTACTACAACCTTTGAAACGCGAAAAAATACTTACAGCGAATTACAGTAATTTTTTCATAAACATATTTGTCAATTGTACGTACAGTAAGGGAGTTGTTGTCACAATTTGACCTGTAGTAAGTCAGTCTGGTCACTAGGAAAGTACTACAACCTTTGGAACATGAAAAAATCCATTTGGTGAATTACTGTAAGTTTTACATAAAAATATTTGCGTACTGTATGTAGAATACACAAAAGTAAACTAAAGCAGTCTAGGTGAATACGCATCAAATATCAAACCTAAAACTATGTTTACCCTGTTTGGCAACTTTTTTTTTGAAAACTTGACTATGTTCGTGGCGCTGTCCACGTATGTGGTACTGAAGGTCATGATCCAGTCTGAACCTTGGGTAAATTTGGTTTTATATTCAGATATTGACCGAGATATTCAATATCTCGTGAGCTGAATATTGTTCCTATACAAATAACATTGTTTCAATATTTTATTCTTCCTCAAAACGAGCTTTCCTTCAGGTTTGCACTTTGCAGATGGTCCCTTCTTAGAAGCCTGCGCATAGAGATTAATGTATTTTGTCCACTGCGAAGGAAAGATCGTTTTGAGGAAAAATAGGTTGTAGCTTCTGGTGTTACATGTGTAGTTATATGTGATAGGTGTTTTGTGTAGCAACGACGTTTAGTTCACGAGTTATTGAACGCGGAAGTCCGCGAATGTGCGAATATGCGAATATAAAACCAACTTTACCTAAGTGACTGGAAATATATACATATTAAATAAGACAATCTTAAGTGGAATAGTTAAAATATCAGAGTATTAGAATCTGATGCAATCGCTGCGACACATTGGAGGAATTAATCGCATGTAATTTAAATTCGTTTTGAGTCTCAATATAAATTTGTTCAGAAATGATAAGATGGGCCAGTAGAATAAATAATTTATAGTATATAAATTGTTTTATTAAGATATTCCTCCTAGATTTAGACAGATGCAGACAGAATCACGCTCTCACACACACACACTGAGCACATTTCCCCTGCTAACAACAACACACTAATGAACGCGCTCACTTTATACACCTGACAAAAGTTAAACACGTACTGTATGTTTGTCCCAGAGCTTCAAAGAGCAGATCTCTCTTCACGCTGACTGTCGGCATGCTCGCAGCTGATGATCACCGGGGTCTGATCGGATCCGGAGGTGGATCGAGCGTCACACCAACACTCTTTCAAAATAAAAGCCCCAATAGAATAACATAGAAAGGCCTATATTTAAAAAATAAAAGTCCCAACTAGGAACTTGAAAATTCACTTGACATGACAGATTATACAAAAATTGCATATTTATTTATTTGTTTAATTAATTAATTAATTAATCTATTTATTTTTAGATAGATAGATAGACAGACAGACACAGACAGACAGACAGACAGACAGACAGACAGACAGATAGATAGATAGATAGATAGATAGATAGATAGATAGATAGATAGATAGATAGATAGATAGATAGATAGATCTAGTTATGTTACATTTATTTATTTATCTATTTATTTATTTAGATAGATAGATAGATAGATAGATAGATAGATAGATAGATAGATAGATAGATAGATAGATAGATAGATAGATAGATAGATAGATGGATAGATGGATAGACGGATAGATAGATAGACAGACAGACAGACACAGACAGACAGACAGATAGATAGATAGATAGATAGATAGATAGATAGATCTAGTTATGTTACATTTATTTATTTATCTATTTATTTAGATAGATAGATAGATAGATAGATAGATAGATAGATAGATAGATAGATAGATAGATAGATAGATAGATAGATAGATAGATAGATAGATAGATAGATAGATAGATAGATAGATAGATAGATAGATAGATAGATAGATAGATAGATAGATAGATAGTAACTGGATATTTTCTGTCAGACATAGGTGTTCAGTCTGTGTAGTGTAGTTGTTCTCCAGTCCTGTGGGCGGCGCTCTGTCCCCGCTCACTCAACGCGTCTCGACGCTAGCGGAAGGTTGTGTTGAGTTTCTGAGCTTCAATCTCATGCGGCCTCGTCGCGATTATCCAGATTACACATGTTTATTCGGATCCAGGAGAATATATCCAAAGACATATTGAGTTAATATCGCCCATGGACATGGATGCGGTGAATGCCTTTAACGGGGAGGTGAGAATTCGCGTTTTATTAGCCGTTACCCTTTACCATTAGCCGAGCGCGCGCGCCAAGCTCCTCCAAAACAATCCTTGTTTACGTTTATTGTTCATTAGTTGATGAATATCAGACCGATTTTGCAGTTTAAACTTCTAAATAATCAAATACAAATCTAAGTATAGTTAAGATGTTATATGAGTATGATTAAAGTAAGTTTGTTTATTGACCTTCGACCTGTTCGTGCAGTGAAATTGCGCTTAGTTAAGATTTGATCTAGTGCTCACATCACACTTATATGTTTATACAGATATTAAATAAGGGATATATCATATTTTACATTAATTTTATCTAGTTTTGCCTGGCTGTTGTAATAGAATCGTATTTAGAGAGATTTTCCGTGGCGCCCCCTAGTGGTTTAGAGACCTGATGAACTCTCAGATAATTTTAGTAGAGTGCTATAATGCAAATTATATATAGTATATATATCCTTATAATTTTTTAGGTCAAAGCTGTTTTCATTAAGTTTGTTATGAGATTAAGTGCATGTTCATATTAATTTTGATATTATTTATGTAAACACAAGCTGTTCTTTTGGAGTTTGAGATTGCCGGTAACTGAGCTGAAAGTTTTAAATGTCATGTTGTTCTCAGTTTTGATCTTGTATTTCTGATGAGGGTTAATGTGTAAGTTTTTCCTCCTCTGTAGATGTCGTCCATGATGGACATGACTCCCCCGATCTCTCGAGCCAAAATGATGTCTGTAACCAAAGCAGGAATCAAAGCTATCAAGGTAAGTCAGAACACAAATATGGATGTTGTGAGTTTCACAAAACGATCCTGATAAATTAGCAGGAAGTAATTAACGTGTCTCTATGCTTCATGTTCCTAATATTTTGAGTGTGTGTTGATTTTTATAATTGTACCTAAGAAAATGTTTAAAAGATTTATTTTACCTTCACATCATTCACTGATGTTGATGTAAACATTTATACGGTAGAGTTTTGACGGTTTAAACGGTTTTTACATGAGTGTTGCCTGTTTATTGATTTTAAAATGTGTTTTTATCTCATGGTTTTTGGTGTTTTGATACTTTTTGTTGAAATTTTCTTTTGTGACTGAATTTTATTATTTATTTGCTTTGTTAGCTTTACAAGCACGTTGTTCAAATCGTGGAGAAGTTCATCAAGAGGGTATGTAATAAACTATATATTATTAATGTTCTTATACTGATGATCACTGTTTTTATGGGAAGGTAAATATTAGGGGTGTAACGGTACGCAAAAATCACGGTTCGGTACGTACCTCGGTTTTAAAGTCACGGTTCGGTTCATTTTCGGAACAATAAGGGAAAGAAATGCAAAACATTAAACTGCTGGTTGTTTACTATAAACTATTTTTGAACAATTTGTTTACACTTTTTTTTTTTAAACACACTTTTTAATAAAATATAACGTTAGGCTAATAAATAAAAAAGATATAAAATAAAAAAAGAATAAGAAATAAAATACTGCTGCAAAGTTCTCCACTAAATAAAATACTCTCAAACCAATATTGGCCGTGACGCTAGCTAGCGAGAGGCTGTGCTAAAGCGAGTGTGCCGTGTATGTGGTGATCTTTATTTATGCGATATTTATGTCCGAGCCCGACCCGAGAGTTAAAATCAAATTTTTTTCTCTCATACTAATGACACATGTACGTTTGTTTGTGTGGAAAGCCCGCTTTTAACAGAAAGGCATTCGGAAATGTCCACAGATGAGCACATCAGCGCTCTTAACACAGGCGCGATTGCACGTGTTTCGTTGTCACAGCAACATAAACAAATTTCCGCACACAGGAAGACAGATGTTATGGTAATATTTTACATGTATTTGAATCACAAAAACGATTAATCAGATTTAATAAGTGCAACGCGGAGACTTCCGACACTTAATATGTTCGTGTGGAAACTCGGAATTGACGTATGTTCCGCTCACAAAACTAGCCTAATTTACGTGAAAGATTGCATTCGGTGCACATGTGAACCATACCGAAAGTCCTGTAGTACCGAAACGGTCTGGTACGAATACATGTACCGTTACACCCCTAGTAAATATGTATTTGTTTTTGTCCTGTCAGTGTAAACCAGATCTAAAGGTCCCTGGTCTCTATGTGGTGGACTCGATTATCCGACAGTCCCGCCATCAGTTTGGCGCAGACAAAGATTTGTTTGGTCCGAGGTTTTTGAAAAACTTCACTGTCACATTTCAGAATCTTTTCCAGTGCCCAGCCGATGACAAGGTACTGACTAATCCCCTCCAGATTTGGCAGTGCATGCAGGCAGCTGAATGTTATTGATGGAAGTTGTGTGTTGTAATGTAGGGGAAGATATTGCGTGTGTTAACTCTGTGGCAGAAGAATGAGGTGTTTGGCATGGACGTCATTCAGCCGCTGTTAGACATGGCCACAGCTCCACTACTGCCCGTTTTAGAGAATGGAACCACAGTTACCGGTAAATGAGCTAAAGAAATAAATGTTTTATGTTTCAGCTGGATCACATTTGTTTCTATTAGGGATGCATCGATATGAATATTGTGGCCGGTAACCGATAAGTCTTTATATTTGAAAGCCGATATATTGGCTGATAAATCCAATTTTTTATATCATTTTTGAGAGCCTGATTATAATAAAAAAAAGTCTCACCATTAAAAGCCATGTCCCAAGCACACAATTGTAATGTTCTCATTAGAATTTGACAGAACATTTTGGACTTCACTGTATTTTCCTTTTTTGAAGTGATTCCAATCATATTTCAAGCAATTCAAAACCATCGTGTTGAACTTCACCATCTGAAGTGTCTCAGCTGAAGGAGATAATCCATTATTTATTCGCTTACATATATCGGTTTTCTTAACGGGCCGATAACGATAACATTAAAAATTAGCGTCGATCGTCCGATACCGATATGGTGGCAGATATATCGTGCATCCCTAGTTTCTCATCTTTTTATTATGCTTTAACTTTTAGGTTTTGTGTCTACTCTCTAGAGTCAGATAGTTTTAAGTTACTCTATCGTTCAATAGTTTAGGGTCTTTAAGAATTTTTATTTAAATTATTATTATGAAAAAAGTGACTTCAGCTCACCAAGGCTGCATTTTTTCAAAAACAGTAATATTGTGAAATATTATTACAATTTCAATTATGCGTTTTCAATGTGAATGTTTGCTCAAAGCTGATTTTTCAGCATCTAAATCCAGTCTTCAGTGTCACATGATCCTTCAGAAATCATTATAATATGCTGATTTGCTGCTCAAGACATGCACAACATATAATATGCTGTGCTATTAATGGTCTGATAAATGTGGAAATCGTCATTATTTTGATGATTAGAAAGTCCAAAAAATCTGCATTTATTTGAAATGGAAATCTTTTGTAACATGATAAATGTCTTTACTGTCACTTCTGATCAATTTAATGCATTCTTACTGAATATTAACAACTGCAACAAAAAACATATTGACCCTACACTTTTGGATGGTAGTACGTATATTTGGCAGAATTCTGATGTAAATACTTTGGATAGTGTTTTGTTTTTTGTCACTGTTTGATAGTCTTATTAGTAGTTACTGTAACCTGTATCATATTCAAACTAGCAGCCTGTAGTCTGCTGACCTGTGGTTTAAACTGTAGCCTGATCTCTGTTGTTAAACTGCACTTTTCATTGCTTTTTGTAGCTCCTCCAGTCATGCCGATGGCAGAGCCAGCACCAGCACTAGTACCAGCACCATTTATTGCAGCACCTGCGCCAGCGCCCATGCCCGTACCCAACCTTCAGAGTCCAGTGCCCCTCGCGGCAGTCGCTCAGCTACTACAGGGCACAGGGGGCGTAGAGGTAACACAATATTCAACTCAACTCATTTTATTTATAAAGCACTTTCAACACTGCAAAAAATGCTTTTCTTACTTAGTATTTCTGTCTTGTTTTCAGTCCAAATATCTGAAAATTCTTAAATCAAAATGCATTTACTAGATGAGTAAAATGACATAAGATATTATGTCCTGTTTTTTCGGGGGAATTAATCAAAATTAAGTGAGTTGATGCTTACAAAAAGCTAATTGATCTGCCAATCGGGTAAGAAAAATAATCTTAATTCAAACAGAAACCATTTTCTTTTACCCCATTGGCAGATAAGTTTGCTTGTTTTAAGCAAAAACTCACTTAATTTGTATTTATTTCCCCAGAAAACAAGACTTTATGTCATCTTACTATAGTAAATTCATCTTGATTAAAGAAATATTTGATATTTGGACTGGAAACAAGACAGAAATACTAAGTAAGAAAAGCATTTTTTTGTAGTGAAAGTCATACAAATGAAATGCTGTACATAAATTGCTATAAAAATCAAACTGAGTTTAATCTGAGTTATTTGCTTCAGTTACAGCAGCTTCTCCAAAGTCTTCAGCAGGCTGGGGGGGCGGGGCTTCCTCAGTCCACGGCCCCGCCCACTGAGCAGAAACCATCATTAGCTAAGGTAAACCGTCTGAATGCTTCAGTTTGACCATTTTGACATCACCCTTGCATCCTCGTATGTCTACTTAAGGAATAAATAAAGTTGATAGAGCTGAAAGATATCAGCAGTTCTTGTTATGCTATATAGAAACCATAACGCATGGCTTGGATCTGTTAGTTCACTCCCTGTAACATTGTGTTTCTGGTTTGACTCAGTCTCTGCTGGATCGATTTGATTATGATGATGAACCTGAACCTGTAGAGGAAAAGACTGAACCAGCCCCTGCTGCTCCCATTACCATGTAGGACATGAATAAACTCTGTTCACATACAGTGAAATATCATTTGATATTTTTCCCCCCAGGTATTAAATTAACATTGTCATTCTTTACAGAAACCTCCCTCCAGAATTACAGCAAGCCCTGCAAGCTCATCTTCTAAGTCAAATCGTTAACCAGGTATTAATTCTGGCCAACAGAGCTTTAAAGAATATAAGAGCTTGTCAAAAATATTGTATGAAATTAAAGTGTTTCCTCGCGTCCAGACACAGATGCCGGGGCAGATGGTGTCGCAGGGTCAAGTGCCGTCCCAGGGTCAGATGGCACCTCAGGAGTTCCCATCGATGGTTCAGACCCAGATACCAGATAACCCTCCTCAAACCTTTGATGAGAACATCATGCAGCATAGTACAACCCAGCAGCCACAGGTACAGAACATCGAGATATTAAAGGGTTTGATCACCCAAAAATTAAAAGCCTGTCAGTAATTACTCACCCTCATGTTGTTCCAACCCCGTAAGACTTTCGTTCATCTTCGGAACAGTTCATCTTCAATCTTTCTTCATCTTATTGGCCAGCATCACACATATGACCAGCGTCGGCCAATAGTGAGCCTACTTTCTGACGTGCAACCCAGAAGCGATGCGCTGTTACACAACGTGAACTCACTCAGAGGCCCACACAGAAGAAAATGATTAGTTGAATAGTCGTTATTTTTGTTTGTTTTTTGCACACAAAAAGTATTCTCGTCGCTTGATAAACTTAAGGTTGAGCCACTGTAGTCAATTGGACTATTTTAAACATCGTCGTTAACAACTTTCTGGGCCGGCAAGTTTAAATGACATATAAGCTTATGGAGGAGTGAGACAGCTCTCAGATTTAATCAAAAATATCTTAATTTGTGTTCCGAAGATGAACGAAAGTCTTACGGGGTTGGACAACATGATTAATTACTGACAGAATTTTCATTTTTGTTTGAAATAAACCTTTAATAACTCAAAACGTCCTCACCAGTCCAAGCTCTTATTGAAACTCAAATGCTAAAACGATTCTAAAATCAGTTAGCCCATATTTACACGTAGGGCTGACTTCTAATAGTCGAGGATTCGACGATTCGATTCGGAGAGGTCTGATTCGACTATGAACCTCATAGTCGAATACATGGGCGTCAGTTTGGTTTGAAATGTGCTGGGGACAGAGACGCATTCGCATTTTCAGAAGGGCTGGGTACAATTTTATTTATTTTTTCGCTTTCGCGCAGGTCATGTTTTGAAAGACGATGTCCTGTAGCTTACTAATGTAAATAAATAAAAATGTATTCAAAAATCTGCTTCACATTTTCAGCAGGGCTGCGGAGCGGCTGTGGGTTGACTCCACACGGTTCTCATGTGCGTTAAAAAGCTTTACCTACCTAAACAACGATTACCAAATTTCCCTCTCATATTGCTCCTCATAACCACTGAAAATGGTAAAAAAATCAAACCCGGAGTCCAATTATTATGGACGTTATCTGATATTAAGCGTTTCTGCTTCACATTTTCAGCAGGGCTGCGGAGCGGCTGTGAGTTGACTCCACGCGGTTCTCATGTGCGTTAAAAAGCTTTACGTGGTTTAATGTAGCCTACCTAAACAACGATCACCAAATTTCTCTCTCATATTGCTCCTCATGTTTATGAAATGTTATGATATATGTGTGATGTGTTTTTTAGCTCTTTTGTTTGAAATGGAAAAAATCTAGCTATCTAAAAAAAAAAAAAAAAGGTTCGACTATCAGTCGACTATGGCAAAATCTAACGAATCAGATTCGACTATGAAAATCCTTAGTCGAAAACAGCCCTATTTACACGTCAGTGAGGCTAAAATCACATGTATAATTCCTCTGACCCATTTCAGGATTCAGCTGAGACAGAACGCTCGGTGCATGATGGGAGAGATCGAAGACACGGCAGACGGACAGGATCAAGGTATGTTCTCTGAGTGCACTTGAACATAAGTCCTTTAATTAAAAAGCCTCTACAATGTTAGTAAATCACTCACATATGCAACTAAATGATCATGCTATGTAATTAAATAATGTCTATTATTAGCCACTGGCTAATAAATTGTTGGATTTCACTCGCCAGTGTTTGAGTTAGAGGCTAAGTATATGTTTAGCACTCGTCTTGAATACTCTGACTAAATGCTTAAGAGTTTTGCTCTCTGTCTTTAAAGTGCACTATATGAAGAAACTGCAGTAATTATATTACATTAATGGCCTATAGTGCCTTTAGTTTTAGCGCTCTCATAAATATAACTCGTGTTACATGTATATTTTTAAACTTGTACACTTAATTTCTAACAATTTTTTTTTAGCAAAATGTGTATTTTAGTCAGAATTATTTCACTCCTAATCTACTGCGTCTGTTTGACACGCTTGCGCCAACCGGCGCTCGTTCATTGAAGAGTGTAGTTTAGCAAGTCCCGCTTGTTGTCAGAATATGCAAAATGGAAATATTCACGGGACTTTCTAACATTTACAGATAAGGATATAAACCATAAAATATAAGTTGTGCGCTGAGGAAAACACGTGTCAGAGACATTAATCATCACAGGGCTTAACGGGTCCAAATATTAAAACTGACCCGGACCCTTGAAAGTTGGACCTTGACCCGACTGGACCCGATAGGCAAATTTTGTATCTCGAGTCAACTTGCATAATAATAACTTAGACTGTTTGCCATTTAAACTATAATAATGATTGCTCATTCAGTGCCGCTGACGTCAGCATTACTTATTTGCGATCATCTCTGAGCTGAGTGACCAAACATTTTAGATTTAACAAGATGGTTCAATCATTATATTTTTTTTAAAATGGGTGAAAGAAAGCTCTTTCAAAGGGTCTTGCTTGAGACTGCACATGTAAGCTGGAGCAACCTGAAATATAAGCTTTTTAACGCAATTTAAGTGTCACAGAAAACATTCATGTGACAGTTCATCTCAGATTTTGTTGCTGATTTGAAATATTTTATTTAAATATGAGTGTGCGAGGCTGCAAGCAGTTTTTGAGATTTGTTTGCATTTAATGTTGCACACAATAGGGACAAGAAAACTCATGATCACTGTGCGCTTCGGCTTGCATTAAAGGATTTGTTCACTTTCATATAAAATTTTCCTGATAATTTACTCACCCCCATGTCATCCAAGATGTCCATGTCTTCCTTTCTTCAGTCGAAAAGAAATTAAGGTTTTTGAGGAAAACATTCCAGGATTTTTCTCCATATAATGGACTTCAATGGCAACCAATGGTTTGAAGGTCCAAATGTCAGTCACAATCATAGATCTCAATGCAGCTTCAAAGTCTCGAACCGATCCCAGTCGAGAAATAAGGGTCTTATCCAGCAAAACGATCGGTCATTTTCCAATAAAAATAAAAATAATATACTTTTTTTACCACAAATGCCCGTCTTGTACTATCTCTGAGATGCGCCACGTATTATGTCATCACGTTGGAAAGGTCCTTAAACGTCCAGTATATGCACACGTAAGGACCATTTTATACAATAAACTGACACAAATACATGTAAATATGTGTCTTTCAACTTACATACATCATACTTGTAAACACTGGGTTGGTACTTCTGACTACGTCTTGCGTGACCTTTCCATTGTGATGACGTAATGCGTGGCGCATCTCAGAGATTGTGGCATTGTGGTTAAAAAGTATATCATTTTTATTTATTTTTAGAAATCGTTTCGCTTGATAAGACTCGCGCGTCGATCATGTCGAGACTTTGAAGCTGCATTGAGATCTATGATTATGACTGACAATTGGACCTTCAAACCATTGGTTGCCATTGAAGTCCATTATATGGAGAAAAATCTTAATGGTTTCCTCAAGAACCTTAATTTCTTTTCGACTGAAGAAAGGAAGACATGGACATCTTGGATGACATGGGTGTGAGTAAATTATCAGGAATTGATAATTCAATAATTCGCTTGTGTTTTTTTTTTTTTTTCACCTTGTTTCCTGGCTCACACTTTTCTCATCCTAATTTTACAAGTTGCAAGTTACAAAACACACGCACAGCGCTGACTGGCTCTGATCACGCC
This sequence comes from Phoxinus phoxinus, assembly GCF_949152265.1. NCBI lineage: Eukaryota > Metazoa > Chordata > Actinopteri > Cypriniformes > Leuciscidae > Phoxinus > Phoxinus phoxinus. The sequence continues at coordinate 37,457,756 of NC_136879.1, forward strand.
TGGGTGTTCTCAGATCGACTCGGGTATTACACAATGTTAAACAGACTCGGGACCCGAAGTGATAGATCGGGACCCGACCCGATAAAGCACATTGCCGTGTGGCTGACCATTTAAAATATCAGGTCCTCAGTCTAGACGTCTATAGGGGCTTTCGCACCGGATAGTTCTTATCTAGGAACTGGCCACCAGAGTGGTTCCTCGAGTACTTATGGTTCCCATAGGAACGTTTTCCTGGTTGCATTCGCACCGCCAGTAGGAACTCTGATGTGATGTAAGCCACGCTTGTTGTTGTGACTTTTATTTTGACGGCGCGGCAGACCTTTATTTTGACGGCGCTGAGAACGCCAGAGCCTGAACACACAGTGCTCGCATTCTCAGTGTTTATTAGTTTACGATCTGTCTAACACGTTATTAGATAGAACTGTTATATATAAGTAGACAGTAATGAAAAGTTATTAGCGTTAGCCGTGTGGTTGAGTCCAGTGTCGCTAGCTGAGCAGAAATACATAATCATGTTTCGCTTGGTCTCCTCAAAGTTGTGTTGGATTTTCTCCTCAGCGTAAAGGTTAAGATGCCCATCTATCACTGTTTTCCATGTTCGTAGAGTTCGTTTCTGGAGTAAATATATAGTCTAAAATCTGTGTTTACACAGCTTTTGTCGGGTGCTGGTGTTTCGCGTGCGTTCGGCCAAGATGCTGTAAATGCTTTTGTTTGAAGAGCTTATAAAGCATGTTATGTTTCAGACAACTTGGATCATGTACCTCACTCTGTGTCCTCTGCTGTTTTCCATTTGTGTTATGTCCATAGAATTGTGTTATTCACTATTGTAAAGTGATGTGACTGGCTGATGTTGGCAGCGCACAGACTCGACTAATCGATAATCAAATTCGCTGTCGATTATTTTCAGTGTCGATTAGTTGTTTCAGACCGTATTTTCCGGACTATAAGTCGCTCCGGAGTATAAGTCGCATCAGTCAAAAAAATGCGTCATGAAGAGGAAAAAAACATATAAGTCGCACTGGACTATAAAGTCGCATTTATTTAGAAATTTATTTCACAAAATCCAAGACCAAGAACAGACATTTAATCTGGAAAGGATTTAATCAAGTTATTCAACTACACAATAGCACACAGAACAACAGGCTGAATAGGTGTCCGGTATGTTAACGTAACACATTAACAGTTATTCAGCTACACAATAGCATAAAGAACATGCTAACTAACCCTAACCTGGGAGGCTGAATAGGCTAAATTAACATAAGCCAGCGAGTCCAACAAGTTACCGGTAAGCAAGTTCACCAAACTCCCGCGATCTCCACATCATTGAATCTATTGAATTCTTCCTCGGTGTCGCTTCTGAACAACTCCGCCAACTAGAGCGCCCTCTCGCGGCTGTAGACGGTAATGTTTTCTCTTGGTTCATCTCAGTCAGTATGAATTCATATTGATTTATAAGTCGCACCTGACTATAAGTCGCAGGACCAGCCAAACTATGAAAAAAAGTGTGATTTATATTCTGGAAAATACGGTAGTCTTAATGTAAAAAGCTGTGTATTTTTTATGAAGATAAGCTGATTTGGTGGAATCATTCATATATACAAAATATCTTAAATGTTGTGTCTCTCCAGGTCTCCACGGAGACGATCGTCTTCGCACTCACGCAGATCGCGGTCCGGTTCCCGTTCCCGCAGAGAACGCTCGAGGTATCATCGCACGCGCTCCCGATCCCGAGAGCGCCGAGGACGTTCACCACAGCCGCGCTCAGAGGAGAAGAGAGACCGGGAGAAAGAGCGAGAGCGGAGACAGAAAGGGTTTCCGCCCATCAAGAAGGAAACTCTCAGCGGTGAGAACGCCACCATATGTTACAGTTGTTTCTTATCGCAGTGAGGCACAGCTGCACTACTTCCTGAACTTTAGCCAGTTCCTTTGTTTCCTGTCTGCCATTATTGGACAAACTGATTAATTCAGGTGTGTCTGATTATTGTTGTTGGTCAGGCACACCTGGATTAATCAGTTTGTCCAATAATGGCAGACAGGAAACAAAGGAGCTGGCTAAAGTTCAGGAAGTAGAGTAGCTGTGCATAAAGCCCATTCTTGTAAACATGCAATAGAATATAGATTAATAGTAGGGGTGTGCAAAGCAGCCGCTATTTGTATCTGTATTTGTATTTGTTGAGGGGGGAAAAGTATTTGTATTTGTATTCGAGTAAAATTCAAAATAGGCGTAAAAATCGTAATTATAAAAAAAAAAATTTGCGTTACACTTCTAATTTACGTTATGTGCAAGTATTCTTTAATTATATCCATTATAATAATTTTTATAGATATGCAATATTGGTTGATGTTTTTCAATAAATCCAGCAATGAAACAAAGAATGTCATTGAAAATAAAATAACATAACAGCCCTTACCTCATCATGGTTAAACAACAACTAATAAAATACCATTGTGAACATTATGTAGCCTATAGCCTACCTCTTGCTGTCTGCAAAAGACAGAGTAACTTACGTACCATATAACTCCCACACGTGCGTACAATTCGACAAAACTACACAAGCATTTTTAAACTTTTTAACCAAACGTTAACGTTACTCTGTCAACAGCCTATTGTCTAAATTACCGCGCTAAACAGCTACTGTACGTAAACAGAGCGAGCATGAGAGCACCTGACTGCAGACGTCAATAATGCCGCGTAATGGAATAATCTCCCGATCGCTTCTCGAAAGTTATAAACTGCCTCAGGAACCCAGTTAAGGTACAAACATCTATTCAACAAAAATAGTGATGGAGTTAAGTGTTTTTTCGATCAGCTGAGCGCTCTCTGTTGCTGTGTGGAGCAGCCTGTGTCCGTCACTCTCTCACTCATCCGGGCGTCGTGCACTGCGGTCTCATGAGGAAACGCAGCTTTTTGAAATAAAGTTTTTCTTGTTCCCGAATACAAATATTTTTTTAAGTATTTGTTCGAAATAAGTATTTGTAAAAAACATGTTATTTGTGCCTTTCCGAATACCGTATTCGGGTTCGGCTCCACCCCTAATTAATAGCTATCTTTTTTTTTGCACTGATTGTAAATGTTAATTGTCAGTTTATTGTTCTGATATGTTATGTTGTTCAGTGTTTTCCTTTGTTTGTTGCAGTCTGCAGTACTACATTATGGATCGGACAGCTGGACAAAAAGACTCAACAGCAGGACATCATGAGCCTGATGGAGGAGTTCGGACAGATCGAGTCCATCAATGTATGTATAGATCAGTCATATGTACACTACCGTTTAAAAGTTTGGGCTCAGCTAGATTTTTATTTTAAAATAATTTAATGATTTTATTCAGCAAGGATGAATTAAATTCATCAAATGTGAGAGTAAATACATTTTATAATGTTATAAAAATATTTCTGTTTCTAATAAATCCTGAAAAATGTCAGTTTCTAAAAAATATTAAGCAGCACAACTGTTTTCAATATTGATAACAACTTTTTCTTGAGTACCACATCAACATATTAGAATGATTTCTGAAGGATCATGTGACTATATTTTAAATTGTAGGAATATTTCACAATAATACTGTTTTACTGTATTTTTAATCAAATAAATGTAGCCTTGGTGAGCATAAGAGACTTCTAAAAAACATTTTAAAAAGACCCATACGTTTTGAAAGGTAGTTTGAGCAGTTTAACTGGTCGCTTTGAACAACCGCTTTGAAACTGAAGCCTTGAAATGTAACTTTTTTTTTTCAGGAAAATCAATGTAATATGTTTTTGTCCAATATATATATTTTTATATTAGATTTCTATGTTTTTATTTTGTGGGAATTTAATGATACAATGCAATATTTATACAATTGTTATGAGCTATTTTTTTCTTTTTCTTCAATAAAGGCAATATTTCCAATTAAAATAGTGAAGGCCTTTTAAAATATTTTTTTTAAGTGAGAATAGTGCCATCTGGAGGTGTCATGGTGTAACCATTTAGGTTTTGCATTTAGATAGATATTTAGGCATTCTAAAAGACTACTTTTTGTCAAGGTTTATATTTTTTTTTTGCTAGTTTAGTATCAGATTTTGCATTATGATTACAATAAAACAACATTTTGTTAGGAATGGAACACATGGGAAGCTTTTTAGTTACTCAGTATTTTATTGATAATTAAAAAATCGAACAGAATAAGGAATAGATAGCGATAATTCTAAACAAACATTGCAATTAATTGCCTTTTTATTCAATTTAATTCAATAAGTTGTAATAAAGCTTCAGAAAGGAGCCGCAATTATGAATTAACAGCAAAACATATTAAACTAACATAACAGCAAACATAATCAATTCAGTTCTGTGTGGGTGTGTGAGCAAGAGAGAGAGATGGAGACTCTTGTATTTTTTCATTTATTGATTTTATTTCACGTATTTTTTAAATTTGCTCTCTTAAAGTCTTACCAGTTAATTTCTGTGCGCGTGGGTGTCTTTTTGAAGAAGATTAACCCCTTCTTTGCTGTGTTTTTTTGCATCATGGCTGATTTGTATTTTGTAACACCAAAAGATTCTCTGATTTCCCCATTCTTTTCCTATCTCTGTCATTTTTGACCATGAAGGTATGAAAATGTATCTACTTCACACATTATGATAAAATGATAAATTCATCAGGTCATAAAGTACCAAGTGTTATTTTTTTTCCAACCCCATTAACCTATCAGAATCATGTCCATAAATAGTTTTGTGTGTGTTCACATAGCTTATGCGACAAAAGTGACACATTTTTTTTTTATATATATATATATATATGCATGTTTCGTTTAGTTCCAACCAAAGAGGCCCAGGAGGGTTAATTATATAGCTGGTTTTGGCTACAAATAAGGCAGTATCACATGTGAAGAAGGAAGTCCCAGAATGCATTGCACTTTGTGTATTATTGTATGAGAGACTCAAATAGGTCTCTTATAAGGTTCCATTTCAGTTAGGATGTAGTTAGCAAGGATGCTTACTAGCTTTTTGGAAAAACCTTTATGTAAAGCCTGCAGGGAAATTTAGCATCTCCTCCACAATGGACATTCTGCTTACAGGAATAGTCAAATGTGACTTGTATGGAAGCTAGTTTCCGCCACAGAATGAAAAATAAAAAAGCTAATTGCGACTTTTTATCTCAATTCTTTTTATCTCAGAATTGCGTGTTATAAAGTCGCAATTACATGTTATAAAGTCAGAATTATGAGACATAAACTCGCAATTGTGAGAAATATACTTGTAATTCTGACTTTTTTCTCTCAGAATTGCATGTTTATATCTCACAATTATTACTTTATAATACGCAATTGGGAGATATAAAGTCAGAATTGCATGATATAAACTCGCAATTGCGAGAAAAAAAGTCAGAATTCTGAATTTATAACATGCAATTCTGACTATTTCACGCAATTCTGACTATTTCTCGCAATGTTAACTCGCAATTGTGAGATGAAAAAGTCGCAATTATATTTTAAAATGTTTTATTCTGTGGCGGAAACAAACTTCCATAGACTTGAGTGAAATGTGAAAAGTTTTTTTTATACATTTTTATTATTATTATTATTTCATTGCTTATTTGTGGTAAAAAAAAATTAAAAAACATGTTTCAAATGTTTTTTATTGAAAATGCTGTCCTTTATCCTGTGCAGATGATTCCACCCAGAGGTTGTGCCTACATCGTCATGGTACACAGACAGGACGCCTACACGGCCCTGAACAAACTCAGCAGAGGGGCTGTTAAAGTCAACCAGAAATCCATTAAGGTACCGTGACCAACCTTTTCTTCCTGTCCACAGTGTTCTTGCGTTAAAATGCCTTGTCAGGGTTATTATTACTTATTATATGACTCTCTTGAATACATTTAGCGCATGCTTTTATCCAAACCAGGAACATAACAAGCATGGCCTCTAGGTCTGTGACGGTGGCAGTTTTTTTTACCACCACTGTGGTAATGGACCAACTAGTGTGGTGGTTGGGGGTGTTTTTATATATGTATATCTCAATTAAATCAATTTTGAAATAAAATAATAATAATAAACGAGGCTCAAACATGAAGCCGGTTGTAAAGCATTGAAATAAATGGCAGTAGATAATATTAACTTAAATAATATAATAGTTAAATATTTAAAAAACATTATTTTTCCTCACAAAGACGCGTGATATAGCCTTCCGCTCTGCGCTTTGATCGGGATCAGGGATGTGAGACACGAGCAGAAAGACCATCTCTTTTATATATATATAAATTATATATATCTTCGTGTTTTCAACTTGTAAAAGGTCTGAAGAACGAATTTTATCTTCCACAAGGGCAAGACATTTAGGCTATGTTTGATTTTGCGCTGCCAGAGAAAGCGAAAACTAAAATCACCCGTGCGTGTGAAACGCGCTTTACCAAATAAACTTGACGTGCTTTACCAAGTCTAATAACAAGCACAAACTGTGTTAAAAAGAATTTGACGTGCAAGTAAAAAGGTACGTTTTTCTACTTTACCACAGTAAAGAATGTGAAATATAATAGGCTTACTTTAAAGCTAACCAAAGGAAGAAACGTTTATAATCCCCTGCGAAAATGGGTGAGACGTGAGAGAAGATTTGGGAAAAGAAACAAGAGATTCCATGTCCAGTGGAATAACTAATAAAATAGTGTTAAATTCTCTGATAATCGGGTGATCAGATCTTAAAGCAGAATACTAAGCTGACAAAGCTTACATTTTTATGGGCTCACGCACAACTCTCTCATTCGTCACGAATCCAAACGTTTGGCTGCGATGTAACATTTAATTGCTAACCTATTATTTATTTAGTAAACAAAGCTTTGTGCTTCACTCCTGTCATAATATTCATTGAAAACAGCATTCACATACAAAAATGTGTTTTGGTGGACCACCGCCGGTGCAACTCATTCCCCGCGGTGGTGCGGTGGTCAAGTTAACCATCACAGCCCTAAGCTCATCACTAGGGATGAGAACCGATTCTTCTTCAGAACCGGTGCCCAGTGAATCAATTCCTTGGAACCGTTAGCATGCCTGCTTAACAATTCCGCGTATCGGTTCCGCTCGTTGCAAATGTGTCATGACGTCACACACGCGCTGCGTTGTTTTGATCCAGAACGCGGCAAACATGGCAGAGGCAGAAGTTCGACGCAAGAAGTATGAGGCCTTTAACGGGACGCCACGTTGCTTTCTGACCAGCCATCGCGTGCTGTCTCACACACATTCACTCGCACACATACATACGCACTCACTCACTCTCATGCGCGCGCGCACACACACTCTCTCGCGCTCACTCACTCACACAAACGCACACATGCTCACTCACACACACGCGCACATACACACTCGTATTTTACGGTGTCCAATACGGTTTAAAACGCCGTATTTGACGGAGTTTGGCTTTAAATGCGATTAATCTATGGCGTATTTCTGACCCTCTTGGCTTGCCATACTATCTCGTGCTCATGCACACACTCTCTCGCGCTCACACACGCACTCTCTCGCGCTCACTCACTCACACACAAACACACACATGTTCACTCACACACACACTCACTTTGAGAAGTAGCTCACCTATACTTTTAGATTTGTTCTGAGGTTGCTACACATAATTTGTGTATATGTGCTCTGTGCTGTGTCTTCTGATCAGATATTAAAGCGAGTTAATACAAACAAACAAATTTGTACTTATTCCCTCACCCAATGAGAATCGATAAGAGAATCGATAAGGAATCGGATCGATAAGCAATATCGATAATGGAATCGGAATCGTTAAATTCTTATCAATTCCCATCTCTACTCATCACAGAACCAACAATATTCACAGTATGCAATGCCAGGTTTATTAAAGAGGCCATATTATGCCCTTTTACAAAGTCTTGATTTTGTTTTGGGGCTCTACTAGAATAGCTTTTAATGCTTGAATGTTCAAAAAACACCTTATTTTCCCCATATTCTCCATAGTTGCAGCTCCTCTCTTTTCAGTCTGTCAATAACACTGCTTAGTTCCTGTCTCTATGAAGCCCCTCCTTCTGAAAAGCACAATGAGCTCTGATTGGTCGGCTGAATCAGTGTGTTGTGATTGGTCAAGCGCCTCGAGCATGTTTGGGAAATGTCCCGCCCCTTACCATAACCTCTAATTTCATAACCTCTAGGGCTGGGCAACACATTATTTTTTATTTTTTTTATGTGGTCGATTCGATATCGATTCTCAAAAGCCACGACTCGATTTTTTTCCATATTTATTTCCGCAAATATTAAACATAATATCTGATTGATTGTAATCTTATTACTAGTCTTGTCCACATGATGTCATCCTCTTATTTACCTTGTGTGATGTTACAACGGGGACCCTGTCTGTTATTCATTCAGTGCTGAACATGGCGCCTTTCCGCGTGAAACACAATCCAGATAGTTTTTCATTTGCAGCGTTTTCAAGCCTTGCCAATTTATGCATTCAAGCGCAAGAGAACGCGCACTGTGTGATAAGTTTCTGCGTGTCTCATACAGCATGCAAATAATAAAATAAATTATTTCACGCCTCCCTTCACTTAAACAGACAAATTCACACAAATGTATCTCAAAATGCCCGCCTTTGCGAGTATCCAAGTAAACCTATCCGGTTATGGCTTAATTAACCAGTAGAGAAAGAACACGTGTATCATTATTGGATTTATGCATTAGTCTTAAAGCGACAGCAACCTAATATTCCTGCAGCAGTCTGTGTTTTAATGTTAATCAAACTACAAAAGACAAAGATAAAATCACTCCCTGCTCTTCACTGTATATCTTTTTTTGTATCTTTAATAAGGATTAACCTTTATTTAATTTGTATTGGTAAGATTATATGCAGTGTTATTTTACATGTGATTACTTAATTACATTTCTGTACCTGAAAACTACTGTTAGACCTACCTGAAAAAATTTAAAAGCACTGATTATTCCACTTGTATCTTTGTTCTAATGGATTTATTTATTTGTGCTATTGCTTAAGTTTAATTATTGGTTCTCTTTTTATTAATGACTGTTTACTTGTCTTTAATAATCTTTGAAATTTATATTAGTTATTAGTTTTAGCTGTGGTATCAAATGCAATCGAGAATTGTAAAATTTCACTGCTATCTAAAATATTGTGTGTCATAACGTTATTTATCACAATACAAAGTGCATTGGTCAAAAATAATAACTACTTTATTAATTTATTACTTTTTTTTGTGGTGGGGCCAGTGAAAATTTAATCATTGAATCGAGAATCGAATTGAGATTCCCAGCCCTATTCAACACAATACTAACTAACTCAAGCAGGCCCTGCCCCTTTATTTTGCATATGCCTTGGCCGTGAATATAATAAATGAGGAATATTATGCCATGTTCATTCCTGGAAGAAAACTCAAGACTACAATGGAGGCGTTTCAGGGAGTTCAGAAACAGTGACACTGATATAGAGAATAACTCCCGCTGGAGGGACTTTGTGCTTTAAATCGAGCGGAGCTAGTTGATATATTAAACTTTTTCCGTATCCGGTCGGCAAAACTCCGAACACATCTTCCATTTCTAAGAATGACTTCAGTGCCCCGTTCTTTTCTCAAAGAAAAGCTTAAAGGGGTCATGACATGAGAAACCAAATTTGCCTTGATCTTTTGGTTTATAAGAGGTCTTTGTACCATTAGAACGTCCTGCAAGTTTCATAGCTTAAGACGTCCTCCCCATTATAAACGAATCATTTATTTAATCAAGCTCTAAATACAGCTCGTTCTGGATCCATGGTAAGAAGTGACGTCACGGTGCGAAGTGACGTACCAGCGTTTGCATATGACCGCCTCCAGCACAAGACAACTACGCTTAAAGCGCAAGACGACTACGCTCATTACGTGTCATTGTCGCGCCCGCGCCGCGCGCCTCACAAGCGTTCAGTCGACGAGTGGGTCTGTGTACAGGAGTGGGTCTGTACACAGCGAGTGGGTCTGTGTACAGGGAAATTACGATGCCACGCAGATGTGCTGTTCCTGGCTGTGGACAAACATCTTTGAATACGCTGCCGAAAGATCCAGACGTCAGGGTAAAATGGATGCACTTTATTTTTTGCGGACGTTCCAGTCACGGCGTTAATTTAAGCGTTTGTTCTATAACGTTACATTTTAAGGATGACTGTTTTGAGAAAAAAATCCCAATATGATGCTTGGCTTTGCCAGATAACTGTTGCTCAAAGATAAGTCCGTGCCGACTATTCTGGGCTCAACAACGACGACGCAAACTTACTTTTTATCACTGGCTGATATAAACACATTTTTATAAGAGAATCTTGAAAATATGTCGCCTTTCTAGTAGTCCTACATGTGATAGAAAATTTAAAATGTTGCCTTTATCAATGCTGCATCTTCAAAGATGGCCTGTGCATGCATTTTTGTCCGTGGTACACCCTATCATTTCATTGAAATTAGTTAAATAAATGTTAAACTGTTAGCAAATTAAGCTATAGGATAATTATGCAACAATAATTTCAAGTGTCTTTCAAATAATTTCACGTTTTCAAGTGTCTCGGGTTACAATTTTTTTATTAATTCAAAATAGTTTCACTTTCCATGTGGACACGGGCTGATCCAGTCTTCGTTGTTGTGGTTTATTTTCCTCTGATTCCTCATCTGATTCCGGCTCAAACGTTTTATCCATAGACAGTATTTATCATTGCAAGAGCCATCGCTTCGCATGCATCACCCGCTATTAAACAGTTGCGCTGAATCCGCAAATCCGCAAATGTTCTGACTGGGGGCGTTAATAATTGATGCATAGGCACTGACGTTAGCCAATCATAGCAGTGGGCGTTAACACTGAACTCTTAAAGGGGAAACACCCCCAAAACAGACTGTTTGAATCAGAGGATGAGAAACAGGGTGGGAAAAGGTCATACATCACTACATTTTAAAGGTTTTTTGTAAAAAAAAACTATAGTAATACTATAATTGCACATAAGGGAACATAATAATAAAATAAAAAAAAACATGTCATGACCCCTTTAAAGGGATAGTTCACTTTAAAATGAAAATTGTCATCATATACGCACCCTCAAGTTGTTTCAAACCTGTATTAATTTCTTTCTTCTGCTGAACACAAAGGAAGATATTTTGAAGAATGTTGGTAACCAAACAGTTAACTGGTCCCATTGACTGACATAGTATTTTTTTTTTCCTACTATGGAAGTCAATGGGACCAGTTAACTGTTTTAAAGTGAACTATCCCTTTAACTCCAAGTCCTCCAGAGTCGCGGCCAAAGACTATTCGAAAGACCGCTGTTCGCCAGCAGCCATCTTCTTTGTTTTCAAGTAGCAGGAAACCGTCGCAACTCTGTCGTCATTATGTTAAGCCCGCCCACCGACTCTATACACGATGTGATTGGCCTGACTAGAGTTTGGTTTTTCCAGCTCGCAAACCAACGGAGAGTTGCTAGACGACACTGGCTGCAAAATAAAATTTGCTGCCGCTAGGGTGCGTCTAGATTTCTAGGCTATGATTCTGGCATTCTGTGACTGAATATATTTTGTGTAATTACACTGATCTGTATAATTGACCGTTGCTTTAGAAATTGATTTCCTAGTACCTAGCTTTGCTAGTTGTATGTCTCTTGCATCACTCTGCACTCTTCTTCTCACATAATTAATTTATTGGGTAAGTAAGAAGTAATTTTTTCTAATGATTGTCATTTTACATGAATAGACTTCCAAATGCACAAGTCCATTCTTTAAATGACAACCATGCAATAGTCTTTGTGTTGTTAGATTACTTGCGTTACTTTGATTGTCCCAGATCTCATGTTTGAATGTGTAGTAGCACCACATGCTTGTTTTGAATCTGTGTGTGGGCAGTTGTTTGACTCGTTGTCCTTGATCAGATCGCATGGGCATTGAATAAGGGCATAAAGACGGACCTGAAGAAGTACTGGGACGTGGAGCGGGGCGTCACTTATGTCCCCTGGGAAAAAGTCAAACCCGATGGTATCCTGAATCTTCAAGAAGGAGGCATGCTTGACTCTGAAACACTCAAATCAGGTAAACACCAACAAAATGGCCTTTCTTTACATGTACAGCTTCTAGTACATTGTTTAAATTTATTATGTTTTATTGCCTTATTTCAAAAGGCATAACGTGAATGCATGTGACATTTGTTTTTAAAATTACTTTAATTTGATCTTTAGAGTGGAGAAGTGCTGTGTCCAAACTGGTTGTGCCAGTAAGAGAAGGACCTGAAGGAAAACAGGAAGATGGAGCTGCACTACCAGCGGTATCACAGGTAAAATATGAGGGGTTTCCTACAGAACTCCTCAAGGGTGTTAGGTGTCTCGTTCAACTTTTCTGCTCTCGTTTTGTCACGTCTTCGGCATATAGTAGGCAAACAGTGTCTCTGTGTTATTTGCTTTGCACTGACGGTTTACTGGTGCATGGTTGCCATCATATCTGGCAAATGAAGAGCCATAGAGCTCAAAATAAAGCAAGGTTAGTGTCATGACTGTCTAGTTTTCTTTCCGTGTTTCAGCAACATCGCTTTCAATGACAGTTTTTGTCAAAACACGATCAGTGTCCCACTGCTGTACTATAGTAGAGCTGATTTTGCATAAATGTGTTTCTGGTTGACATGTTGCAAACACTCTCCTCTAAATCTGTCATGTGTGTTTTAGATGGACCAGGTTGCTTTTTAAGAAACTTTTGAAGACTTCACACTAGGGCTGCCCCCAATAGTCAACGAGTAGAGGCTTGGTCGACTACATTTTATTTAGTTAGTTAGTCACAGGAAGAAGAAAAAAACCTCCACTGGAATTGGAGAAGTCACACATATCGTTAACTGCTGGTCCATGCGGTAATATGTCGGGCAGAAAATCCAAAGTGAGGGAACATTTTGAGAGGGTAAAGAAGCAAACGTTCGCCTATCATTAAACGAGCACAAACATGACTTATTTAAAACATGTAGGCCTATGTAATAGTCTTAACTTTAGCCACACGTGGTCACTCGTTCGAACATGATATATTGTATATTTATTTGGCGTGTGTTCTGACATGAGTTTTCATTCGATGTTGAGGATACTTGTCCGTCGGCCTGATATTTCTCTTATACGTGTGTCAGTTTGCTCGGTTTGTTTATAATTTATCTTTGTCCTACATTTTAAAAGTATTTCATTTAAGATAAGGGTGTTATTATTATAGGTTATTTATTTTGTTTGCGCTCTGATCTGAGAGAAGTTCACATGATGTTTGCCGATGTTGGTGCGGCAAGATTTATGCACGCGCCTACTTTATATTTTAAATGCCAGACTAATCGACTAATGACTTAACTGTCGACTAGCCAAATCTTTAGTCGGGGGCAGTCCTACTTCATACTAGGAGTTAGAGCTGCACGATTAATTGTTAAACGCGGTCTTGATTCAAAGTCACATATGATCTTATTCACGATTCAAATCTGCGTCTGTGCTGCCGCTGAGCCAGAGAGCATCATGGATATGTATGAAAGCTTCACAAACAGTCTTTTTTTACAACCTCATCGTACCAGAAACAATCATACTGTCATTTAAATTCACAGAAGTACTGGGATCGAAGTTTATAGTTCTGAAATAAACACTACTGTCTATGTTAGCAATCAAAATAGATTGATGTTTTTGAAAGAAACTTGACACTTCAAATATTGTATAATTACATCGTTGCACCAGTAGGTGGCGACAAGTGACTTTTAGTGTATTTGTCATTGAATCATTCATTCAAACCGTTTTTTTTAATTCGTTCAAATGAACTAAAACATTAATTAGTATGCAGCAATTAACATTTTGTCAGAACCTCTAAATTACGTGTTTTTTTGTTTAGCCGTCTATTCAGAATCGCTGGAGAAACGTGATCTCTATTGTGATTCTCGATTCATCCACAATCGTGCAGCTCTACTAGGAGTGTAACGGTACACAAAAATGATGGTTCGGTACGTACATTGGTTTTTGATGTCATGGTTTGGTATGGTTTCAGAACAGCAGGGGGAAAAACAAACCATGTTTATTTTTTTTACAGTGGTTTACTGAACAAACTATGCCTGTTCTTAAGTATGTAAATATTGTTGCAACCGACAGCAACATACAAGGTTTATGTTGCTGCTGTAATTTGAGGAAGAGATTTGAAGTGCTTAGACATTTGGATGAGAAATGTGTCTGATCTGCTCTGCCTTTTTGACGTGCGTGTCGTTTATTGAACGAATAAACCCTCCTGGCACTCGTTTAGTGAAGTCTGCAATGAGAAACCTAGACTCGCTCGCTGTCCGAATAATCCTTTATATGAAATCGAAATACTTGTGTGAATTTGTAACATTTACAGGTAAGTATACAACCGTAAGATGTAAGTTGTGTGCTGATGAAAACGCATTAAACAATGCAAACCACTGGAAGTACTTAATATAAAGCATATCTAACAAATGTAGATCGTGCACTTATCCGGCAGCAGCTCACTCTTGTCTTTTAAATTTTTCTGATGTGTTTGCAACATCAAAATATATCGATATAAATATATTTTTCCTTCCTAGGGGGGAAACTCAGAGTTTGACATTATGTTCGGCACACAGAGGAGTTTCTCCCTATAGTTAAAACAACACTGTGTTCATTCGGTACACATGCGTACCGAACTGTAGACTCGTACTGAATATGTGTACCGTTCCACTCCTACTTCATACTCTATTCAAGTTCTCTGATGTGGATGACAAATGTTTTGTTACTTGGATTTCTTGCGTGTGTGAGCACCAGAAGACTATACTCGAGATCAAAAACTCACTCCATTTTTAGTAAACGTAAACCTTAGATTTGACCCAATAGTTTGACTATTTGCAATGAGGACAGTGTCAGCGAGCAATACAGTAGCACAGGCTCTAGAAATAATGACATGCGCAAGCACAAAGAGACTGCATTATTATTTTTGGTCTTTTCTCAACTGGTTTCTTGTGATCTTGACCATTTCTTGGCAAAAAGTATTACATATTACAGTAATGCACGGCCTCCAGATATCTAAACGACTTAGCACAGTTAGCATAACTATTTTCTCCATATTTTCATTTCCATTGTTTAGTTACTATTAGAAGTGCCTTATAAATAAATGATCTTCTGCATTAGATGGGTGTAAAAATGTTATAGCATTACTTTGTAAAGAATATACATGATGCACAGCAAGCACAGTTCGGTACATGAGGTGTTTCTGTTCGGGTGGCTGAAAAAGAGTCTGGCCAATAGCAACTGTTAATATAGTGTACTGTTCAATACTGTATCTACAAGTGACGTTCACTGGCACCTCACATGCTTGCTCTCCATAACACACTGAAGCGCCGGGGGTTTAGTAATCACTTTAAAGGGAAACCCTTTGTGCATCCCTGGTGGATTTAGACAGAAGGCGGAAGAACAATTGCTGGGAAAACCAAAAGAGGACAACAGGTGGGTTCAGGGAATGCAAGGAGACTCAATCACAGGCAGTCGTCTTAATAATATTATAATATCATTCTGTTTATTGTAAAAAGAAAACTTTGCGTGTAGATTAAGACGTTTCCAGCTGGTGAATTAGTCATTGTAAACAATGCATGGGTGGAAATAGTGTGTATAATTTTAAATAGTTTTTATCATTGTGAAAATGCATCTAACTTTAATACAAGCTACATGACAAAACAATGTGCCACACTGAAGCTACTTCAATAGTTTTTTATTAGTAATGTGTGAAATATTAAAAGCTAAAACAAAAAACATCTCCAAAAACGGTACAAAACAAACTTCATTACTTGTCTGTGTGAGAGTCTTGAGGAAATTAGGAAAAGGGAACATGTACATACGGGCAAAAACACCTCTGAAAATGGTACAAATTTAAAACAGTGTTCGTTCTCTGTGCTTTAAAGTATATTGTCACCATTTCACAGAGTTGTTAACCATTGAATCACTGAACCATTGAGTGAGTTGTCTGACAGATTCAGTGATTCACAAACTGACTGGTTTGACTGATTCACTGACTGACCTACAATTATTAGTTCACAAATCTAATATTTGCTAGTCCTGATTAGACTCGACTGCACAAGAGTAAACTCAACTTAAAGATAATCTTTGTTTCAACTCACAAATATTCAAGTCAATGGATCAAGCCAAAATCTTGTCATGGCAATTGTCATGAGCTAAAGAGAAGAAATATGTTCAAATGACTTAATGGGGCTATCATGTTTACAGTGAATAAAATGTTATGTAAATCAGGACAATGACATTCTGGGGACAGTACAAGAATATAGATAGGAATAAAACTGTAAAGTTTTGTGTATGTATAAGTGCTGCAGAAGTGGAAGTTTCTGGCTCGGTACAGGGGAAAAATCTTTGTGAGAATCGAAATCTACAGACACTAATAAAACACTTAAATGTGTAGTTAAGATGTTTTCTTTCCACTAGTCTGAAAGACCTTACGGAAGCAAAATAGTCTATGAAATAACTATGGGTTTTGCCTGTACTGTCTTGACTTAATCGTTAAAAGAAGCCTTCGGTACTGAAAAACGAAATCTCAGATTGGTACGCTACTACCTTGTTACTGAGAAACGTAGTTTAACTTTGAAACGTTTGCTGCTCAACAGTGGTAAAGTTACCCAATGGTTTTCCACTGGTAACTTCTGTCTGGTGTGTGTGGCTTTCAAATAAGTTAAGCAGATGATGTTGATGGTATTAAATGCACACTTTCTACAGACACTATGCTATAGTTTTGTTAGTAAAAATGAATATTAGTTTAAAGGGGTGGTTGATAATGATTAAACTTTTCTAACTTTAGTTAGTGTGTAATGTTGCTGTTTGATCATAAACAACATCTGAAAAGTTAAAACGCTCAAAGTTCAAAGCAAAGGAAGACATTTGCTTTTAAAGAAATTGCTTTTTAAGGACTACAACAAACGGCTGGTAGCGACTACACAACATTGCTACCGGGTTTGTGACTTCACTAACCCTAAAATTTACATAAACCCCGCCCCCGGGACACGATTTATAGATTATCATGACAGAATATGCTAATCAATGACTAGAAGATAGATAACTACACATCAGATACATAAATTTAAACACAAACAAAAAAGTTTTTGACATTTTCAGGACACAAGCAGTTGAAGCTCCGCCCCCTGTGCCGGGAGCAGCAGCTCTTTTGCATTTAAAGGGGCAGACACAAAAACTGTATTTTTCCTCACCCTCAAAAAGTGACAACTTTAACATGCTATATAAAAATATCTGTGGGGTATTTTGAGCTAAAACTTCACATACACACTCTGGGGACATCAGAGACTTATTTTACATCTTGTGATGTTAAACCAGTGCCTCTCATTTTTAGTCCAACAGCACCTCCAGATTTTGTATGTCTATTTTATCTGACATCAGTTCATGGAGCTTTTGGTGATTTTTAAATCGGTTGTTAAATAAGGCAAACGTACCAAATGTGTAGATAATGTTCATACATTCATCAAACAGTCCAGGAGAGCTCTGTTCAAACTGAAGACTGTGCATATTAAGTCACGCGTCGGTGAATGTTTAGAGAGTTCAGCTTTTGAATGGCAAGAAATCATCAATATTCTCCAGTGGACTCTCAAAGGTGGCGCTGGATTTCGGATCTCCTCCTGCTTTGCGGTTCTGTGAAGAACTCCAGTGGGAAGGTAAACGCTCATTGATTCCAGGACAGTAGTTGATAGCTGATTCCAGGGCCCTGAACTTCACTCAACCCACATACACATGGAAAGGTAATGGCTTAATGCCAGGTTGAATGAAGTTTCACAGTTCTAATCCAGTTTAGTGAAATGATTGGATTTTTTTCCATGTTTGAAGATGGCGAAGCATTACATGCATTGCAGTTTTAAATTACGTTTTCATTGTTCAGCCAGTCGGGTTCAAATCCGAGTATGAAATGCGGCAGCAATGACATGTGTAGGTCGGCGAGATGAGGCCTTATTTCTGCCGATCCATCGCAGCGATGGCCTTGTGTACCTGCGGACCGAGTCTTTCACGATACAGCATCACCAAATGGTGATGGGTCGGAATCGGCTGGAATCATTTTGGTCGAGCAACCAGGATATTCTGGACCGTCTGCTCTCTTTCCTCGAAGGAACCAGAGATTTGGTAAGGTGACATTTTCTTTTACTCCGGTTCAACCGCTGATTGTAGGCCACGCTTAATGGCCTTTTTTTTTGTTGCGCTATTCATACTCCCTACACAAAATATGACTTTGTGCTGAATTTTAACATGCACTAAAAATGCTGAGTTGGATAAACCCAACCATTGGTTTAAACTTTTTAAATTAAAGTTTGAGACCTAATTGTTGGGTTTATCCATATTTGACCCTAACAACCCACACTTATTTTTTTGTGTGGCTAAAATGACAGACCTATTCATTGTGCCAATCTATTCAAAGCGTTTAGTCTTGAAGGGATAGTTCACACAAAAATGAAAATTCTTGTCAATAATTACTGACCTCCATGTTGCTCCAAACCTGTAAGACTTTCATTCATCTTCGGAAAACAAATAAAGATCTTTTGATCAAATATGAGAGCTTTGTGTCCCCTCCATTGACATGTAAACATTCATCAACTCACACAACGGTTGTAAACAGAAGCTCGAGCATGTTTGCTTGATGTTCGAGAACCAATGAGGGTCATTCTCGCGTTACCGTCACGTTTGAGCTTCTGCAAGAGCCAATGAGCTTCATTCTCGTGTTACGTTTGAGCTACAACGAGCCAATGAGCTTCATTCTCGTGTTACGTTTGAGCTTCAACGAGCCAATGAGCTTCATTCTCGTGTTACGCATCACAATTGAGCTTCAACAAGAGCCAATGAGCTTCATTCTCGTGTTACGCATCACAATTGAGCTTCAACAAGAGCCAATGAGCTTCATTCTCGTGTTACGTTTGAGCTTCAACGAGCCAATGAGCTTCATTCTCGTGTTACGCATCACAATTGAGTTTCAACAAGAGCCAATGAGCTTCATTCTCGTGTTACGTTTGAGCTTCAACGAGCCAATGAGCTTCATTCTCGTGTTACGTTTGAGCTTCAACAAGAGCCAATGAGCTTCATTCTCGTGTTACGTTTGAGCTTCAACGAGCCAATGAGCTTCATTCTCGTGTTACGCATCACAATTGAGCTTCAACAAGAGCCAATGAGCTTTATTCTCGTGTTACGCATCACGTTTGAGCTTCAGCAAGAGCCAATGAGCTTCATTCTCGTGTTACGCATCACATTTGAGCTTCTGTTTGTTTGGTGATCAATGTTTATATATGGATAAAAGCCTAAATTCAATCTGTTCTTCAGATTTTGGACTAAACCGCTCAATTCATATAGATTAGTTTTACGATCTCTTTATGAAACTTTTTGAAGCGTCAAGGTGGTAGTGCATAGACTATCAATGGAGAAAGCACAATGCCTTAACATGTATAACAACATTTAGCCAGTTTGTGTGCGACGCCTGGGGCCGGCCATGTGCGTCAAGGATCGGCCTCTATTCACATTGTAGGACGCACCAACAACAACAACTGTGACGAGATCTGTCGTGTCGACAGCTCAGACCACATAGATCAATGGAGGGACAAAAATCTCACAGATTTCATCAAAAATATCTTCATTTGTGTTCCGAAGATGACCGAACACTTACGAGTTTGGAGCGACATGAGTGAGTAATTAATGACATAATTTAAAATTTTGTGAGAACTATCCCTTTAACTTTTATTATCTGACAAATTCAAAAGAAGCAAGTGTCAGATTAACAGCATGGTATAAGTCTAGACTGTGTTCGGGAATAGGGCTCTAGCAGAACTGCATACTGGGCAATATATTTGTACAGCATACTATTACTTTTTTTTTTGTAGTAGTATGTGTAAAGCACTATGCTTTGATTAAACCTTGCATGTTATATCGTCTTAAAATATCTTGTCACTGGCAGCCCAATAAAATTAGGATTCAAGAAAGAGATTTTTGATCACAGTTGACTTTGCTTCCTGGAGTACAGTTGTCCATGATGCTGCGTGGTTTGGTTGTATAGTGCATGTTGACTTAATTTAGCAGGTATTATCTTCATATTGCAAATTTGCGCAGTATGCATCCTGCAAATATACTCATAATACAATAATTGGGTTCAATAAAGAAGTCATGAGGCCTTCTAATACACTGATTTTACCATAGTAATGCATGCAAAGCAACATTTCTATAAAATGCATCCAATGAAATGTTTAACTCTAAAACTTTTTTATACTCTTGACACATCTAATTTGACAGCAGATTCATTCTGTTCTATATATAAAATATATGTGTATTTACATTTTTTGCTATAAACAGTGGCCCTAAAAAAGATTTGGACACATAAAGAGGATTTTATTGATTTCGGTAGGAATTTTTTATTTATTTTATCATGAGAAAGGCATGCGAGTACAACCCAAAATCCAGACAATTTGGGACATTTTGTAAAATGCCATAAAATCAAGAATTTGATTTGACAAATCTGTGATTTCTTAATTCTTTTTAACCTTTATTAAACTGACAAAAGTACAAAGAAAACATTTTCAAAGTTGATGGTTGCAACACACTCCAGAAGAGTTGGTACAGAGGCTAAATAAAAAACTGAAAAACATATAGAGTATCAAAGTTAAACTCTTGAAAGTCAGGTGAATACGCAGGTGTATTTGGTAATAGGTGAGGATTTCATGATTGAGAGTAAAAGGAGCATCTCAGTCTTTGCAAGAAAAGATCATCACTGTGTGCCAGATATCATGAGAGCATTGTCAAACAATTCAAAAATCACATTTCTCAATGCAAGATTCTTCTCCCATACATGACATAGTGAAAAGATTCAGGGAGTCCAGAGAAATCTCAGTACATGTAGGGCAAGGCTTGAAACCTAGTATGTTGGATGAGCGTGACCTTTGACCCTTCAGAAACCGTCATGTGACTGTGTTGAATACAGCCACATGTGCTCGAGAGTACTTTGGAAAACAGTTTTCACGACTTAAAACAGTCTGCCGCTGCTTCAAGAAATGCAACTCCAATCTCTGTCATGCAAGGAGAAATCTGTACATCTGTTCAATGCGAAGATTTCACAGAGTTCTCCGGCACCGAGCTCGTCTCAGATGATCTAAAACTGGAAAGTGCGGTCAGTTGACTCACATTTTTGCTTGTTTTTGGAGAGAGAGAGAGAGAAAAAACTGACATTGAGTTCTTGCTCCCAAAGAGGAAAAGGACCATCCAGACTTTCATCAGTGACGGGTGCCAAAAGCAAACATCTGTCATGGTGTGCAATGCATCAGTGCAAACGGTACGGGTGACTTGCATATGTGTGAAGGTAACACTGACATGGAGGCATATATTGGGATTGTACAATGGCATCAAGATGACATCTTTCCTGGGAAGCAAGACAATGCCAGGCCTCATTCTGCACATGCTAAAACTGGTTTCTAGACGCTCTGCTACACGTAGAAGGGATGTACTTGCGCTCCAGATCGGTCTCAGGTTTGACATTAACATCCGCCATGTGCGAGTGTATTTCAGCAGTGGTGTGTAACTGTCACTCCTGCTAGCAGCTTTGGCAGGTGGAATTTGATAAATATTAAAAAATTTCACTTTTAAAAAGGCATATGAAATAATAAACTGACATGTAGTGTTGTAAAAAAAAAATTAAATGCCTGTCGATACTGAATTATCATTTATAATAATTTTCCACAGAATAGATACACGATACCAGCTGCGCTTTCTCGCTCTCTCATCTTGACACAAACCTGCCTCCTCTCATTCATTTGTTTTATTTGCTCCGGGTGAATATTGTTGCTGTTGCAGCGTGAATTTCGGCATGGGATTGCACATAATTTTACTCATTCCCGCAGATGTTGCTCGCACACATGAAGCCGCCTTTCAGTAGTAAATTGAGTTCATTTTCGCTGCTTATTGCGCTTAAACAGTCAAATACACACAAAAACATGCCCAGATGCTGGTGAGTATTCACGTAAACACTGTCAGTTATGTTTTTTAGTGAACGTAAACAGTTGAGAAAGAAAACTCGTGTAACTGTATTATGGATCCGTGCATCAGGTCTTAAAAGTGACGGCAGCCTAATATCCCTGCTGCAAAATTATGATATTAAAAATATCTATATAGTTTTCCCCCATGGTATCGATGTCAAAATTGTGGCCAGTGAAAATGCTGAGTGACTAGTAATATGGAAAAGGAAAGGTACCTCTGTCACAATGTTTTTTTGTTGCAGTGTGTTGCAGCCATCAAAATCTAAACTTGCTTATATTTACTAAATGTACTTAAGTTGGTCAGTGAAACCTTTGAAAATCTTTTCTTTGTCCTTTTGTCAGTTAAAGAAAGTTAACAAATCACAGATTCTTGATTTCATTGCATTTTATAAAATGTCCCCAATTGGACTTGGGGTTGTAACTGTTTAATACTAATAAATAAATAAAAATTCACTTAAGACATCTAATCTGACAGCAGATTTATTCTGTTCTGTAATTTTATCTATGCATTTATTTAATCAATGTGTAATTATTTTTTTTATTTATTTTTTTTACAGTGGCCTAAAAACTATTTTGGCATTTCAGTCACACATAAAAATGTCTGAATTTCATTGCATTAGATACAAAATATATGATGCTGCATTAGCTTTTCCCACTTTTCTGAGACACAATTCATAAATTGTATTCAACTTTCAAAGTTTGGCTATATCCTTGCAGAATAACAGCCAGCATGGTTCCTCACAAAGTTTGATAACCAAAGTTTTGTTATGATGGAAATACATTTATACACACAATTTTAGTTTGTGTCCAAATACGTGTGGGGCTTTTCACAGAAATAAGGTGAACAACAGTGTGATTAATAACAAGATTAACATGTTTTAAACATTTGGCAGTCCTAAAAAATCCTTATAAAGTAGCAATAATAGCAGCAATATGAAAAAAGGACGCCCCAAATAGTCAATGAATAGTTAATTATTTAATAAATTGAAAATAATTGTATCTATGATTGCCTATAATACAGTATTAATATTAATTTCAGTGTTTCTTGGGTATTTGACAGCGGCTTCAAATGTGACTCGTACAGTCAGTATTCAGTATCTGAACTATTAATCTATAGCATGTGTCATGGTGTTGATTACCTCAGATGTCACTTGCATCTTTTTTACTCGTCGTCTTACTTTATAGAAACAAGTAAAAATTGTGTTTACAATTACACTCTAATTGGAAATCTGTGGTACAAGTGCATGTTTTTTCCTTGTTTCTGTAAACTGAGGGATGAGTCAAAATGCCATTATTGTAATCGGCATTATCACAGTTTAAAAGAACAAATACATCTATATTTTTTTGTATTATTGAGGACACTTAAACGCCGAAGGCCACCGTTAAATATTTGGATCCAAAACTTTTACTACCATTTTAAATGTAAATATCTTTTCTCTGCTCTGGAAGAAACGGCATTGACAGTCATTCACTTTATTACATATGTTATGGCTTGTTAGTTCTTCATAGTTGCTCCTAAACGACTGATCAAAACTCCCCTTCATCTGCCCTGATGTCTTCACATGTTGAAGGGCTGTTTTCTAGTTTGATGTTACGCTATTGAGGACAGAGCTCAATGTTAGCATATGGTCAGTCACCCATTTGATCTCTAAACTGTAAAAATCCGGTTGTTTTTACAAAAACAAAAACTTGGCAGCTGTCCTTAGTGAAAAAGAAATCTACCAAAATGTTTTTGAAATACACGTATTTTATGCTAAGTACACTACAAATACATTTATGTACTTAATTTAAATACCCTGCAATTGCACTTTTGGTATAGCCGTACTAAATTGATATACTCAGTCTTCTAAATTGGAACAATAATTTTATACTTGATGCACTTATCCAGAAATAGTGCTAAAGATATACTTAGTCCCCCTGTAGTCAATAATTGTATCCCTCAAAACTCATCTTTGATCACCAGAATGACTTTTTCCTTGAAAAAAAAAACTTCAGGCCTTAACATTGAATGTAACTCTACACCCTTGCCTCATTTAATATATGCGGTTCTATGAATATGCAAATTAGCCCCTCCTCCACTCACTCATACCAGGTCAAAAATCTACTCAATGACAATCACATGTTGCTGATTGGCCACCGAACCCCTCTAGAGGGACCGAGGGCCACAGTTGCACAACATCCTGTGGGAGACACTGATCCTATAAAAATACAGTAAAATTATAAACATATTTACAGAACAACCTGTGAACAAGAATTACAATTTAAACTGATAATGTCATAATAATGCAGATGGTAAAATAATCAGTTCATCAAATATCTTATCCACAAGCTGATGCATATACAGGTAATCGCCATGAGTTTGAATACAAAGTTAATTAATATATTTATATAAATCAATAATCCAATAAATATTCATTAAACAACAAATGTAGTATCATAAAACCCAAATGTACATAACTGATAAAAAAAACATTAAACAATTATTTAAACAAAATACCTTCAAATGTGGAGTTCACACTGAGTCCGAAATTTGCGTCCGAAATTTTCGCACTCAGGGCGTTTTCACACCAAGGTCCGAACCAAAGTTCATGTTTTGATACATTTTATACATTCGGTAAGTTTTGGTTTGGTTTCACATTGCAATTATGCGAGTGCACTAAAGAACTTTACATGACATGCGTGCGCCCTGTCGTCATCCTTTATGTGGCCCGCAACTTGATATTGATTGGTTTGTAAATGGACGTGCGTCTGACGTCGGCGGGTAACTTTGACGAATGAAAAAAAAAAAACTGAAAAAAAAACTTTGACAAGAATGAATGATTAGACGCATATCGTTGCGACGTTGTTATTATTTCGGCATTACTACCTGCAGCACCAACTATACTCGAGGCTAGTTCAAATTCGCCAAATGAACGTCCTCGTCGTGCAAACATTTTATCGTCGCCGGCAGGAGAGGAGGAGAAGACTACAAGCAATCCTGCGGGAACCACCAGAACTTCCTGTAAAAGTTCGAACCATACAGAAAATGCTTTCACACTAGAAACGAACCAAACCTTTGTTCAGTTTGATCCAGACCGAGACTACCTCTTTTCGTCAGACCAAATTTCCGACCGTGGTCCGGGGAGGTTTCACACTTGATTCGGATCAAACTGAAAAGTCCGGAAATCCGGACCAAACAAGGTAGGTGTGAAAGTCCCTTAGAACAATAAATACGACCTCGCGTTATGTCAATCACACTGGCTCCGAAACTTGGCTCGGATCAAGTTAAATTTTCTGCTTTTTCACATCCGTAGCAAGCATTTTAAATAGTGTTTCAAAATTCAAACACATGCGAAAATTTCGGACTGTTTCGGACCTTTACGCAGGGAATTCTGGGAATGTCGGTTTACAGTTTTTCACTGTAAATTACAGACCTTATGCGCCAAAGAAACAACCACATAGCCATCTTTAGATCGTTTTGTTTGAACTTACAATTTTGCGGCAGCTCTGTATATTTCTATGGCATCTCTGTCGGAGAGTAATTAGCTGGTGAAGTGGATTTACTTATTGTAAATCTGGGAAACCGGGGGCTTTTCTTTTAGCAGTTTAATCAAGCAAAACCTTTTTTTTTTACTTTGCACTCTGCACATTGATATCTTGCTTAACTCAGTGCTGAATCCAGTGTTTGTGAGTCTTAACTCAGGCCTTTCTTTAAACTCACCTACAGTAAATCAGGTTCACAAACTTTTTTCAAGACATTTCAGTGTTCACACCACTGTGACTTAAAGTGTGCCTATTATGCGATTTTAATTTTAGAGGTCTCATGCAAAAGGTTCACATGCATCAAAGGTCAAAAAACACTTTATTTTCCTCATAATATACATTGCATGTCACCTCATTTCTCAAAGAGTTTGAAACCAGTTCATTCGAAGATTCAGCCTCTAAGCCCCTCCTCTCCGAGAGACTACTCTGCTTTGATTGGTCAGACGGCCCAGTCTGTTGTGATTGGTCGACTGCTTACAGCGCGTGTTGAAAATGTAACAACCATTACCATCAGCTCCGGATGTTCCTCAGCACTTGATATACAGTGATACGAGCAGTAAAGATGGCGGCAGTTTTATCATATCAATTCCAGCGCGAGTCTCGTCCTTTGGAAGTGCAGCAAAGTGGATTTGCTTTTTCAACTTTTTCAATCTTCTCAACTTGACAACACAAGCCAAACTCTTCCAGTCTCAGCTACAACTACAGTGTTTGAGGGTCAAAGTAGATGCTGTTCGTTGACAGCCAATGAAGACCATATGGACATTATACAAATTTGCTACATAGTGTATGTAACAGGAAGTGAAACTGACTCGCTTCAGCAGTTCAGAGTCTATTTTTTAATTTAGGGGAGAATAACTTTATTTGTGGTGCTCTTCGATCTTTCATACTTTGCAGACTATTACATTCACAAACAGCTATATAACACACATGGCGTGAAATGTGATGTTTGAAAAAGCTTAGACACTTTAAAAGAGTGTTGTAGATTAATATCTTAATTTATATAACTACTTTTATAACATTTTCGCAGTTCCAGCATCATACATTTGTGACTAATATTCTTAATTTTCTGGTCATAATTTCATTGCTTTTTTCGCTTTGCACATCGACTATAGATGTGTACCTTTCTTTCTTTTTTAGAACATATTGCAAAATTCTTTGAATAAATGCATAACTCCAGCTTATTAAATTATTTATTTGTTATTTAAAACCAATATAATTTTTTATATAAAACGAGGTATGCAGGTATGTATAAAATACATTGAAAACGCTCTAAAATAAATGACCGTCCCACCATTTGTCTTTTAAAGGCATTTGTCCTATTCACCAATATCTTAGCAATGGCTAAATAAAACAAATTTAATTTCACTCAAAAGCAGCTTGGACATACATTTCCCAAATTCTGAATAGTTCATGAACACAAACTCAAATGGCTGTTTCACATTGCTTCTATTGTACTGTCCAATCTGGGCAAGCTTTTTTTAAATACTGTGGATGTAAACGCAGCCTGATGGTTCAGGATCCAGTCTACTAACTCAAAGGTTGAAGGTTCAGTCTCAAGAGAAGGTCTGATCCAGGACCTGGAGAGTTACTGAGATCTCAAGCCAGCATCAGGAACAGTCTGTGCGGTACTGTAAGTGCTGTGGGTGACGATTCCCCTGAGAAACACTGACAGGGTCTTGTGCATCAACTACTATAACCTGTATTAGCCTTAAAGCCCTTTAATACTATGCAGGGGTTTTTTTTTTTTTTTTTTTTTTTTACTATAGTAGTATGTATAAACCATTTGTCCTGATTGATAAGTGAGCAGGGACATGGAAGCCAAACACACAATGTTCCCCTGGAGCAGCAGTCGACTTCCTTTCAAACAATGCAATCAAGAAGTATTTGGACACTTAAAGGTGCAATGAGCGATTTCTGAGAAACACTGTTGATATTTGAAATCAACCCAAACAAACACACCCCTCCCCTCATTGCTCCGCCCCCAAAATGCTCAAGGATACAATGCAAGAGTGGATGGGCCTATCATAGCTGAAGCAAAACAAAATAATGTTTTGTGAAAAATAAAGCGAAGATGTTGTTAGTTGCCAAAAGCCCCAGACAAACAATAACTCTCCTGTACTAGAACTAACAACATCAGCGTATCTTGGTTCTTTGAAACAGTAAAACTAATGTTACAGAAACAACTTTCAACCTCGCCGTTCATTTTCAGGCCTTCCTGCTTCTGTCTCTCCAGCGCTGAAAAGCTTTTCTAATATTAACGCGTGTCCTAAAGCTCTGGCCTGATCATAACTCTTCTTTTTCCAGTGATATCCCTCTGACCTTTTCTCTTTTGTAATGTTTCTCAGCCATCTCTCTTCTTACAGTCTTTCTTTAAATATCTCCCTCTTGCTCACTCACCTCCCCCAATCATGGGTGGACACGCCCCCCTACTACTGATTGGCTAACTTTCTCTCCTCCCCCAATTATGAGTGGACACACCCCCTTCTACTGATTGGCTCACTCTCTCCTCCCCATCATGAGTGGACACGCCCCCTACTGCTGATTGGCTCACTCTCTCCTCCCCCATCATGAGTGGACACGCCCCCTACTGCTGATTGGCTCACTCTCTCCTCCCCCATCATGAGTGGACACGCCCCCTACTGCTGATTGGCTGCAAGTGCGTTGTGCTGCTCGGTTTGATCCACTTTCCAACAGCGTTTCTCAGAAATCACTTACTGCACCTTTAAGCCACACAAATGTCTGAACCTCATTGTGTTCCTGCTGGAGTACACTACACAACTTTTCAAATTTGAATACTAGACATCATACGCTTCACCACTTAATGGTTACAGATTGAAAATAGATTAAATGACTACCAGACTTTTTAAGTCGTTCCAAACACAACAAGCTCATGCAGAAACATGCACCTCATATCTAGGAGATGCATGACAAATGAAAACAATGTGTCCATCATACATACATGATTTTCATTCTGATGGCCCAATATCTGCAGACTGGCTCTGACTTTTCACGACTAGCGTCTACTCGTCCAGACTGTAAATAGTGGCAAAAATCTGTACAATGTGTATTCCATTCCATATCTTTTTATATCTTAAAGATCTATAGCCCCAAAATAATTTTGTTTTGTTTTAAATTCTAAAACTATTACTGGTCAAAATGAGGGAAAAGGTATTGTGCTTGGTATTTTAGCATTTTACCTAATGCAAAGGTTTTCAGACAATTTAAATGCCTAAATATTTTGGTTACAATGTATAGCTTTATAGTTTTTTGTTTGTTTTTGTAAATTTTGGTAACACTTGACAGTTAAGCTCAACTCATTAGTTATTGCATTGCATTAGGTATTATGATGCAGTATTGGACATAATTTATCAATCATTGCATTTGCATTTCTACACATATAATATATCCTTTACAATTTTTTATTACAATCCTTTACAATTTGCATTAGCTGATCTATTATGAACGAACATTAATTAACAATGAACAGTAGTATTTTTTTTAAATATAACTAGATTAATAAATGTTCCTGAGACTTAATGAATTAACATTAACAAATGTAATCTTGTTGAAAAAAATAAGTGTTACCATATTTTTAAGTGACATTTCAAATACACGTATGTGAAAAATAATATATTTTACAGTTTATTTGTAATCTTATTGTTTAAACTGCATGGAACATAAGTCTAAAACATACAAAAAACTAAACATAATGATTTTAATCCCCAAAAGAAAAATCTGACTAAATATTGTAGTATCTGCGTCACAGGTGAGCATATAGATGGCATTTCACTGGACACATTCGTGCATTTGCAGGTTCATCTATCTTTATAGGATTTAACATCTTTCTTAACACTTACATGTCAGAGTCAGCACTTCTGTCTCAGTGTTGAGCATGTCTCGCTCCAGAAATGAGACCACTGTTGCATGAATCTCGTGTTACGGTTCAATGCACCAAACTCTAAACTATGTGCATTGGTGAGGTTTCTTTTTTTTTTTTTTACCAGTCCAAGCAGCCACGTTATACAGTGTATTATTCTTTAGTTTGGGAACCGTGCCACTAGATGTCATCAGTCTGCCGTCATTCTGCATACTCATTATAAGTGTTTGTGTTGGAGGTGTTAGTCAGGATTGTGCTCATGGAGAGTCTCTCGGGTCAGCGGATATACGGGACTTAGTTCGTGTGTGTGTGTGTGTGTGTGTGTGTGTGTGTGTGTGTGTGTGTGTGTGTGTGTGTGTGTGTGTGTGTGTGTGTGTGTGTGTGTGTGTGTGTGTGTGTGTGTGTGTGTGTGTGTGTGTGTGTGTGTGTGTGTGTGTGTGTGTGTGTGTGTGTGTGTGTGTGTGTGTGTGTGTGTGTGTGTGTGTGTGTGTGTGTGTGTGTGTGTGTGTGTGTGTGTGTGTGTGTGTGTGTGTGTGTGTGTGTGTGTGTGTGTGTGTCTGGGACCAAACTTCAATGCAATATTGAAATATAAAGTGCTGAAAAGTGAATACATCAGTATGACTGGAGCGAAACCTAAAAAGTTCTCTATAAACGTGAAACAAACAAAAATATTTACAGAGATATTGGACTTTTCATGCCATTGGATCGTCGAATCTTGAGTTCACAGGCCGTTGCAGAACAATTTCTGAGGAAAAATTGTTGCTAGATTTGTCAAACTTTGTGAAGTTCAAGGAATGGTTGTCTGTCTCGGTGCTTATTGCATCTGACTGGAGGGAAACAGTGTTTGCTCACTTCTAAATCTGTTCTGTCTGCACAGTATAGGGAAGAATTGCAACTCTCAATTGTTGTATTAATGAGAAAAACAATACTAGGCATGACAAGGTATTAGTTAAAAGATGACAAAATAAACACCCTGGTGTCTCCTACAATCACTGTCTCATTCACGGATCTTGTTTAAAGCTAACAAGAAACCGCAGCTCGAATCTCATTGGCTGGTTTATGCCAGGGCTTTTCACACTTGAAGTATAGTTAACCCTGGGTCATTCTTCTCGTGCTATTACTCCACACTCACCCTGGTCTAGCATTACGCATCCTCGTATTATACATTGCAGACTGTAATATCAAGTTTTTCCTAAATGGACATTTTGGACTCTAAAGGTAAGAATGAATCTTCATGCAGTTCAGAGGTTTTCTGTAACTACTTTACATTCCCCCCCTCAAACACAGAAACCACAGTTTATACAATGCACTGTGTTTCTGTGTCCAAAACATGTGAATATGAGGACACGCATGTGAATATGAGGCATGCGATTGCTTGTCGGTTGCTAAGCATCTAGTCATAACATTTTAACACTGCGTTGTTTCACACTGTACAAGTTTGGCACCGTAATGCAGTTATCAGCGCAAAAGTGGTGCTATTTACAAGTGTGAAACTTTCCTTTAACCGGGGTTAAAAGTGAGGGTCAGAATGACGATAACCTGGGGTTAAGCACAATATGAAAAGCCCTTTGGTGTTTAGTATTTGAACAGATCACATGAGAACAAAATCATGTTTGATACAATGGAAAATCCAGTGATTTAGTTCTCCAGCAAAGAGCCCAAAGTGAGTTTCATCCAATCTTTTTAGTTTGAGACACAACAAGTTTACTAGACATTCATGCACAGAACTGTATATTACATTTTATCTTAGTCTGTGATGTTATAACTGTATTTGGAAGGACAAAAAATATATTGCACACATTCAGATAATTTCTTCAATGTTTTTGTTCAGTTGATACTTTTTTATTTTAAAACTTTATATTTCATAATAATAGTTGTGTTTCTACTGGCAGTGTATTATTGTGATATTTCTGATACCCAACAACAACAAGAAATCTGCACATAAAAAAACAAACAGTCAAGTTCTTTGAAGAATGAACGACTTTTAAAAATCATAAACTTTGACTTTTGTAAATGGTCACAGAGAAAAACTGGGCGTCATACACTAAATGACAGAATCACACAAACAAGTTGTTCCTGAAACTCGAGCAGAAACTCCTCATTGCCAGGAGGTGCATAACAAACGGAAACTGTGTTGTAAAATAGCTCAAAATATCAAACATATTTGATCTCTTCTGAATACATAAAGTCTGAAGCTGAACAACTGAGTCTGTGTGCATCATACACTACGTGATTTTTATTTTTTTTGTGAAATCGGTCAAGATAAATCTGCAGACAGACTGTAAATCTGGGCAAAAATCAAGTAGTGGATTCCTGAAGAGTTGGATGGCCCAGAAAAGGTGCAAAGTGGACCAGACCTTATGCTGATAGTCAAAAGATTGGCTTTGTGAGACTGTTTTTGAGTAAATCCACTCGGCTATTTCTAAACTTTCCTGCTGTCGGGTGACTTTGGTTAAAATAAGTCAACTTGTGAAGAGGATGTCAACATCTCCACAGGATTTTATATCTTTTCATGTTGGTGCTGACATTCAGACTGATATGATGCCAGGGTCAGGCGATGGATTATTTTTCACTTACATTTCAAAAAATGTAATTGAAGAAGAAACCTCTTTATTGTTTTGAATGGGAGCTGAATGTTGTACAGTACGTAAGATCTTTAGATTTGAATGTGTGACTTCAGATAGCAGGAAATCAATTTTAAAGTCTACCTGTCAATCATTTTATCCCTTAAAACTCATCTTTAATCACCAAAAATAACATATTTAAAAGTTTTTTCTTTGAAAAAAAAAAAATTCTCCATGCCTTAAAATAGCTTGCATGTAACTCTACACCCTGGCCTCATTTAGTATACACGGTTCTATGAATATGCAAATGAGCCCCGCCTCCACTCACTCATAAATCCACTTGTTGACGATCACACATGGATCTGATTGGTTACAAGGTAGTTTGTGACGTCAGAAACACCAGCGATTTAAAACAGTCGTTTTGAGTTAAGGAGAAAATACTCAGCAATTGTTTTGACTTATGAATTTACACATGGTTGTCTTAAAGAATATTAAAAACACAGCATAGACATATATAAACAACATTAAAAGCTGGATTTTCACCACAAGGGGACTTTAAATTTGTCGTTCAAATGAAAAATCACCCTTCAATTCATAGTTTTACCCTGCGATTGATACCATCCACCTATGACATTATTGTTTACTATTTCTTCCGGTATTGATCCTTACTTTTGATTTCAAAACTTTCAGATGTATTTTTAAAGGTTTGTATATATGTGTTTTGTTTGCAATAAAGAACACACAGAACACTCTTTGCCTACTCATGTCATGTGTTGGGGGTATCATGTTAGGTATCAAGTAATGCGAGTTACATAATCGGATTACTCTTTTCAAAGTAAAGTAACACATTACTTTTAAATTTACAACAAAATCTGGGACAGGACCTCGTGTTGAACTTTCTGTACAGGCGTGAATACACTTTTTTGAGGGAGTACCAGAATATTGTAATACATTACTTTAAAAAAAAAGTAACTTTCCCCAACACTGCTCATGTCATTATAACCATTTCTGTAGGATTTCTCAATCATTGATGTTGGAAATGTCCTTCCTCACCCGTTTCCTCTCTGTATTACAGAGTCCTTTGGCTAAGCCTGTCGTCCCAGGACCCCTTCCTAACATGAGTTTACCACCTCCGGCCATGATCACAGGAGCCTCCCCTCCACCTTTCTCTCCTATTGGATTCAACCCGCCACAGATGCCTACAGGTACCAAACACAAACAAGACAGATAGATAGATGGATAGATGGATAGGTAGGTAGATGGATAGATGGATAGATGGATAGATAGATAGATAGATGGATGGATGGATGGATGGATGGATGGATGGATGGATGGATGGATGGATGGATGGATGGATGGATGGATGGATGGATGGATGGATGGATAGATAGATGGATAGATAGATAGATAGATAGATAGATAGATGGATGGATGGATGGATGGATGGATGGATGGATGGATGGATGGATGGATGGATGGATGGATGGATGGATGGATGGATGGATGGATGGATGGATGGATGGATGGATGGATGGATGGATGGATGGATGGATGGATGGATGGATGGATGGATGGATGGATGGATGGATGGATGGATGGATAGATAGACAGATAGATAGATAGATAGATAGATAGATAGATAGATAGACAGACAGACAGACAGACAGACAGACAGACAGACAGACAGACAGACAGACAGATAGATAGATAGATAGATAGACAGATAGACGGATGGATGGATAGATGGATATATAGATAGATAGATAGATAGATAGACAGACAGACAGACAGACAGACAGACAGACAGACAGACAGACAGACAGACAGACAGACAGACAGACAGACAGACAGACAGACAGACAGATAGATAGACAGACAGACAGACAGACAGACAGACAGACAGACAGACAGACAAATAGATAGATAGATAGATGGATATATAGATAGATAGATAGATAGATAGATAGATAGATAGATAGACAGACAGACAGACAGACAGACAGACAGACAGACAGACAGACAGACAGACAGACAGACAGACAGACAGATAGATAGACAGACAGACAGACAGACAGACAGACAGACAGACAGACAGACAGACAAATAGATAGATAGATAGATAGATAGATAGATAGATAGATAGATAGATAGATAGATAGATAGATAGATAGAGAGATAGAAAGATGGAAAGATGGAAAGATAGATAGATAGATGGAAAGATGGAAAGATAGATAGATAAAGCATGAAATAATAACACATTCACCTTATGAATTGTTTCATACAGGATTCCCTCCTGTCATCCCAGTGGCCGCTATGAACCCCGCAGGTCCTCCTCCATCCATCACAGGTACAGCTGATCAAGTGTCACTTAATGTACAGTTAATGAAAACAAAATTTCCCATATATACTTTAATCATATTTTAAATTATTCATTATTGAAATTGTCTTGTAAATGATTCATCAGTGCATACTTACTCCAAAGAAACTATTATGGTTTTTAAAACGTTTCAAAATGTAACTCTGAATCATTTATCTTCCTAAGCTAATGTTGTAAAACTATATTCTGATTTGAAACCATCCAGTCAATTACAGATGAGCAAAATTAAGCGATGCTTTATAAAATTAGATGATGAATATCCTGTAATTTCTCGCATAACTTGACTGGCAAGATTTATAAATGTGTACATGTTGTTCGAGATCATTAATATCCTAAAGCCAGTGTCGTTTTTTTTCTTTTGTAATATCAGAAAGCCCAACCAAAGAACCTTCAGAAGACACTCTCGAGGGTCCCAGGAGTCACACGGACCCGGCAGGAGCTCAAGCGCTCAGCCCGCCACCTCTCACGGGGATCCGGGGGCCCAGACCGGGACCCCTACCACCGGGACCCCTACCGCCACACCCCCCTGTGGGGCTCCGCCCACCATTCATGCCCCATTTCCCCAACAACGGGCCTCATCCCATACATCCCCCTCAAATGATGCCCCCTAGGGGACCCAACCCAATGTTTGGCGAACCCCCTGTGGGCCGTTTCCGGATGCCCATGATGGGCCCTCCAAGACACGATTTCCCCCCAAGACATGATTTCCCCCCTCACAGGCCCCCCATGGGTCCTAGGGGAGAGGAACCGCACTGGCGGGATCAAGCTCCCGAAAGGGGCCCGGACAGATTTGGAAACGAGCCACCGTTTCATCGGGGTGGGTGGGGCAGGGGCGGCCCTCGGGGGAGAAGTCGCTTTGGGAACTGAGTTTTTTAAGGGGCCAATGGCTTCAGCTCCGAATGGACTTCGGAAAACGGGACTCTGCGTCCCGTGGACTGGAACGGGGATACGGAGAACACATGGACTTAACAGACACCGTTTCTAAAGCTCACGTCTCCGAATACCAGTGATGATGGTGCTCACCTTTTCTACATGTCGTAATATTCGTTTGAATGGGCGAGACAGAACGAGAAATCCCATTTTATGAAATTCCCGTTTGCACTTTTTGTCGCTCCATGTTAAAATCGAAGAGGTCTGCAACATTTCAGACGTCACACTCACTACCATAGACTAACATTAGAGGTCTAGTGTAAAGTGTCTCATGTAAATAGTCCAGTTTTGCACACTTCACGATCGTTGTATATGAAGAAACCATCTCTGGAAAATGTTTAGCCCAGCTTCCGTTGTGTATATTTGGAGGAGATATTTAGTTAAAAGCTTCTGTAGCCTTTCAGCGAGGAAGAATAGTGTAAGTACTGTGGTGTGTGATCATTCGAGATGTAGGTTACGCTCTTGTCAGCGGTGGAGCATCATCTTTGGCGGTTTAATTTTACGAAGCTATTTTTTTACCAATCGTTCTTGGTTTCTTTTCCTGTCTTAATGGTTTATATTAACATGCTAAAAGGAACACGAGTAAAAGTTGTGATTATGTAAACTGACTTTGTTTGTTTGTTTATTTGTTTTTTATTTGGGCAAAGACTTTACGTGCAGTTTTGCAGTGATCTCAGTAGAGGGCGCCAATTGTCAAGACTCAGACCTGACCCCTGTCAGTCTGGTAAAGTGTTAAAATGTATTTCCCAACACACCTGTCAGTGAACATTAAATATTAAATACATTTCAGTTATTAATTTGCATGGTGATTAAATTGAAACATTCATCAGGTAATTGTGAAACGAAAAAGTTTACAGTTGAATCATTTCAGAAGATTTCAGCACATATATTTAATATTTCTCAATTTTATATAGATATGGTTAATATTATGTTATGACTAAATATTTCATTTTAGTGCTAATAAAGATTTTAGCTCTTGTAAATGGCAATAAAAAACGTATTATTATAATAATAATCATATATTATTAATAATATATTGTGTGGTTTTGTATATAATATATATAATGAAGTATATATTATTGATAATAATATTATTATTATCATATACTATTACTATTTGGTTGTTTTATGATTATTATGTTTGTAAGTGTATAGAATACAAAACCCATAATTAATTAAATAATAATAAAAAAATTACATCCATTGAGTAGCCTAAAAATGAGTGGTAACACTTTATTTTACAGTGTCATTGTTACATAATGTTAAAATCGCAAAATGCTAAATTACATGATGTAACTAATCCTAACTAAATCTCAATCCAAACCCTAAGTTTACATAGTTTACATAGTTAATTATTATTACTCAGTACATGTATAATTACAGTGTAACTAAGACACCTTAAAATAAATTGTAACCGAACTATTATTTGTACTAGTATTAATTAAACACACACACACACACACACACACACACACACACACCAACAAGTGTGCGCGCGCGCAACGGTAAGCTCTGGTGTTCCACGG
This sequence comes from Phoxinus phoxinus, assembly GCF_949152265.1. NCBI lineage: Eukaryota > Metazoa > Chordata > Actinopteri > Cypriniformes > Leuciscidae > Phoxinus > Phoxinus phoxinus. The sequence continues at coordinate 37,494,536 of NC_136879.1, forward strand.
CTACAGCGCGCGCGCTCCTCCCTCCCTTCAGCCGCGAGCTAAACACTAGAAGCGCGCGTGTGCTTGACAGGAGAGACGCGCTGGATGCCATGATGATGTCTCGCATCACCACACACACAGAATACAATACGGAACGATGACAGGTATGTACACACAATAAAACAAATTTGTAAATGAATGGCATTATTTTGTGTGGAATTGCGTTGAGGCGACACAAACGCTGATGCGCGTGACTGCGGCATCACTAGAGACCGCACGTGCTGGGCGCGAAATGTTAATTGACTCGCTGTAATTGTGTTTATCTAGACTGCATGAATACCCGTAACAAATGTCCTAAAAAAAGCCACCTTTAGGTTGCTTTCAGTGATTCTCAGCTAACCGTTTTTGGTTCCCGCCCTGGTCAGCAATTTCTTACGGAAATTCTGTCATAATTTGAATTGAAAGCAATCGGATCCTAATGGGAATTTCCAACATATTACTATAAGTATGTATTTAAGACACAGTATCTCAGATGCCCTTGTGGAACATAACAAATTAAGAATCTTAAAACTTTAACTTTACCCAGAAACAGCTTATTCTTTGAGGATTTATGATTTATGCATTATGGTTCCAATATTTGATAGAAATTAATAGGATTCCTTTACAAATTGGGAACATTAGTTTATGTTTTTAATTCAAATTCGCCTTAAATGAACCTTTACGAAACGTTCTGTTTTTATTAGAGTTGTGACAACATTTGTTTTCTGTTCTGAAAAACAAAGCCTTACTATAACCTTTACAGCAGGTTTTTATTAGGTTGTCACTAAAACCTACTTACTGGGTTTTACCTTAATTTATACTTGTAAAAAAAAATAAACGTTAGGAGTTGTTTCCCAAAAATAACCAAACCAGAACCATATGGTGACATTATAGGAACGTTCTGTGTTCTGGGATGCTGTTAATTATGGGTTATGAGTTTGATTTTCTGCAGTCAGTCAAACAGACGCGCTGGAGATGCATCAGATGTTTGTGCTCGAGTTATGAATTCATCTGCAGGATGCTCAGTCAATGCCAAGGGCATAAGCTCTCCCGTGACCCTGTCCTTCCAGCCCAGAGCTCAGTGTACTGCTGATTTTAAAACACAACCGTGACAATCCATCACTGCTTGTGTGTCATTGGAGGTTTTCCTCTAGAATAAACGTGGCTTCTCTTGGTGTGTGTGAAGGTCTGACCCCTGCTGTCTAGCATCTGGTGCATTGATGCTCAGAATATGTGCCACATGCTGACATGCACTAGATCATCCCTCGTTAAATATGTATGTTTTTGGTGCATTTCCGTTAACTGATTAAATGCATAAAATTATAGTAGAGATATGATCTGTAATGACATTTCAGTCTGCAATAGCATGATGTTAGGGTGTTGTAGGTGGTTGTAAGGGCGTTGCTAAGGTCTTCTGGGTAGTTGCTAGGTGGTTGCTTTCTGCCAAGTCACAAAGCCAAGTCAGCAAGTTGCTTACGGTACTTGTTTAAGGCAAAAGACTAAATGTGGCTTCCTTCTATGACGGCTTTACTTCTGTTTTATCTGATTATAATAGTGATGCTTGCACTACTAATATACTAGTGACATGGTCATGCAGGAGGATGAACTCAAACTATATTTGGCCCTTTTGAGATTGTCGACATTGGCCAATAATATGTTCTTGCTTGGTTGAGAAGTGATAATTACCAAACACATTAAAGGTGCAGTGAGCGATTTCTGAGAAACGCTGTTGATATTTGAAATCAACCCAAACAAACACACCCCTCCATTCATTGCTCCGCCCCCAAAATGCACGAAACATGCAATGCAAGAGTGGATGTGTCTTTATCATAGCTAAAGCGAAGCAAAATAAAGCTTTGCGAAAAATAATGTGAAGATGATGAACGGACGACAAGGAAGAACAAAAAATGAACACACAGTACACAAGAGTTTGTTAGTCGCCAGTAGCTCCAGACAAACAATGACACTCAAAACTGTCCTGTATTAGAGCTAGCATTACAACATCAGCGTATCTTGGTTCTGTGAAACAGTAAAACTAATGTTCCTCGTATGGAGCAGAAACAGCTTTCAACCTAGCCGTTCATTTTCAGGCCTTCCTGCTTCTGTCTCTACAGCGCTGGAAAGCTTTTCTAATATTAACGCGTGTCCTAAAGCTCTGGCCTGATCATAACTCTTCTTTTTCCAGTGATATTCCTCTGACCTTTTCTCTTTTGTAATGTTTCTCAGCCATCTCTCTTATTACATTTTTTCTTTAAATATCTCCCTCTTGCTCACTCTCCTCCCCCAATCATGAGTGGACACGCCCCCTACTGCTGATTGGCTAACTTTCTCTCCTCCCCCAATCATGAGTGGACACGCCCCCTACTGCTGATTGGCTAACTTTCTCTCCTCCCCAATCATGAGTGGACACGCCCCCTACTGCTGATTGGCTAACTTTCTCTCCTCCCCCAATCATGAGTGGACACGCCCCCTACTGCTGATTGGCTAACTTTCTCTCCTCCCCCAATCATGAGTGGACACACCCCCTACTACTGATTGGCTAACTTTTTCTCCTCCCCCAATCATGGGTGGACACGTCCCCCTACTACTGATTGGCTAACTTTCTCTCCTCCCCCAATCATGAGTGGACACGCCCCCTACAACTGATTGGCTAACTCTCTCTTCTCCCCATCATGAGAAGACACGCCCCCTAGTACTGATTGGCCAACTCTCTCTTCTCCCCCATAATGAGCAGACACGCCCCCTACTGCTGATACATACTACCGGCACATCCGGGAACTTAACTGTCAATTTCGTCACCGCCCCTTTTTTGGGGAAAATAAACTAGACTTCCCATAGACTTCAATACAAAATAGCGGCACAAAACAACGTCCGTACACAGCTGGCAGGCATGAATAACTTAAGAAATCACTAAGATTAAACATCAAGTCAAGTAATTATATGTCCACCTTGCCTACCATAGAGCGTGAAAGATACATCCACAAACTTAATTTGGTCAATTTAAAAACATGTCCCTTTATTCTCCCAGCGTCAAACTGGTGTAACAACCCCACCCAGTGGCCAGAGGTGTCTGGACATTTACTCGTACCTCATCGAGTCGTAAGCCAATGAATGATTTTACTTCCTTTTTTTGAAAGTAAACATCTTTAAATGTATATAGTATGTCTTTATATTTAGAGTAGCCTACTGAGTGCAATTTTCTGTCCAGCCATACAACTAGCCTGACTTAGCTTTCGATTGCATCATCCGTGGATATTTCCATAACAAGAAGATATGGATGATGATGGTAGGTAGCCTGGGCTAGTTGATAACAGACATATTTTTACAAACATTATTTGGTGCACCCAACCACACAACAACTCTTTGGCATGTTGTAAGGTTAGTCCACTTCCTTGATCCGATACTGTATGGCGGTTTGTTTTCCCCTAAAAGTGGGCGTGAATCTGTTCAGCGTGAATCTATGACATTGCGCCGGTTGTAAGTATTGGCTCACTCTCTCCTCCCTCTTTTATGAGTGGACACGCCCCCTATTGCTGATTGGCTAGAAGTGTGTTGTGTTGTGCTGCTCGGTCTGATCCATTTTCAACAGCGTTTCTCAGAAATCGCTTACTGCACCTTTAATCAGGATAGGTGCCATATTGAATTTTAAGCAACTGTGAGTGACACTTACCTCCTAGCACAGTGTAAACGGCCTTGATCACATCACGTCCAAAACTCACATCTTTCAGAACTGTTTTTTATGGAGTTTTTGTCTAATGAAAGACTTTTGGAAAGATGTTTAATCAGCCGAACAATCGTATTGTTGTTTAACAACAGCACAATCCTTTGAACATCCCCCCACAGCCTCATTTTCATTCCTGTCCAGAACTAAATATGGCTCTAATATCTATTGGGTCAGCTCCAAAATCCAGTGATTGACCAATATAAGACAGTAAAGAGCGTACATGAGATCGGTGGAGAACAGAGTGTTTAGGTAAAGATCGTTCAGTTGTAGCTTGATGTGTCTCTAGGGTAGAAAGAGAAAACTGCATCTCTCTCTCTCTCTCTCTCTCTCTATCTCTCTCTCTCTCTCTCTCTCTCTCTCTCTGAGTTAAACAGGAGATATGATCTCTGATGTTCTGAGAAGATTGCGAATGAGAGATGAAAAGCGTTGGAATGCATTAATATGCACCAATCAGCCATATGCTAAAACAATCAGCTCTATAATCAGTACTCATTTAGTATTAGCTCAAGACTCATGCATATTTTATTTAAAATGCTATAAATGGCCTTTACATTTTTCACCTGTGCTTTATAAGGTAATTTGGAGATTACAATCTTTTACTTGTATGTATGTCACCGTTGTCATGTTCCAGCCATCGTGGATCTTCTCTATCTACACAATGTTTGTGTGATTTGTGTTTTAATAGCAGGGGTGATTGTACAGATCTTGACGTTTGTTTTGTGCCGTGATGAAACATGCCAAGTGTAAGGGATTCAAATATGCATATTTTAAATCTTCCCGACGTGAATTATTCATATCATACCCACGTCCACACAATTGTTCATTCACACCAGAAATGGCCCTGAATAAATGGAGCACTGTTTTTGCTGAGACAGTTGGTTTTGTGTTTGTTTATAATAAGAGCAGCGGGATTCACCCGCCGCAAACATTGTTTCTGACTCCATGTCAAGAAAACTATTCTGAGGGAGTAGTGGGAATTATTCAGAGTTTAATCGTACTTTAAAAAAAATATATATATTAGGTTCTGAATTAAGAGTTTGTTGATTTTTTTTACTTTTTTTGAAGTTTTGCTTCTGATTCATCACGTTCAACAAAGTCTTTAATCTCTTAAAAATGTTTAATCTCTGTATGGATACTAAGTTCTGTTGGTTTGTGATGTTTGTTAAGGATTCATTATTATTATTGCTTTAAGTTATGGATTGGAGTGTAAATTAGTTAAATGATCAGACGTGCGATTTTTTCTCTGGCAAAGAATAAGGCAAAAGAATCCAGTAAATTTGCATTAAAGGAGAAAGGAGACCAGAATGTCTCAAAGATTTGAGGGTGGACTTGGTTCATTAAGTTACCAAGTTACCACCTCAGCAAAATGCTAAAAAAAAACATGCTAGTAACTGCATAGCAACACTATAGCTTGGTGGTGGTGAGTATTGCACGGGCAAACACCACTTACGTTTACTCAAGAAATTGTGAAAAAAATATAGTTCTGTCATGACAACTCTTGGAGAGTTTTGCATGGTAATGAATTAGAGATGCACCGATTGATCGGCTGGTGACCAGAATTGGCCCATTTTCACGTTTCTACCGGACGGTGCCGATTTTATGCCGGTGAAATGCACTCGGGCATGATTAACATCGTGCAACATCAGCATCTATGCACACATGTAGGAAACCTCGTGAATTACAGCCATTTCTCGCAAGCGTGAGCAGAGCGTATTTTTTCCGCCGTGCATGTTAATCAATAGCCCCATTCACACAGCACTTTGAACCCGGCAAATTGCCGGCAAATTGCCGGAACGCCTTCTGTGTGAACGTAAACACGACCCGGGTTTAATGCCGGGATCGATGCCGGGTTGGGGACCTAGTAACATTGCCGTGTTCAGACCCGGAACGCGCGCTGTGTGAACAAAAGCCAGGACAAATGCCGTAAGGGGTGTGTCGTAGTGATGATGCACGAGCCTTCGCAATGTGGTAGTTATCGTGCCACTCTGTTACTCTGTTAGAAGAAAGTTTGTGTTCGTCATCGATACAAGAAAGAACGAAAAGATGTCTGCAAACTGGACTGAAGCAGAGACCCGAGAGCTCCTTGCAATCCGCGCCGAAGCTGAGATCGTTCGTTCGCCACCTTATACGTCACATCATAACGTCACGCGTCTATCCGGGACATACCCGGGTTGTGTGTGAACGCGCTCTCTGATTCCGGCAAATCACTGGCAGTGTGAATGAACCATTTTCAAACGAACCCGGGTCAAATCCCGGGTCACTTTATCCGTGTATTTTCCGGAATCTCTGTGTGAAAGGGGCTATTGAGTGCATTCACTAGGGCTGGGCAAAAAAATTGATTTTTCGATTAATCGATTTTTTAAATGTGGTCGATTCAAAATCGATTCTCAAAGGCCAAAAATAGATTTGTTTCCATATTTATTTACCTCACACACTGCGAGTAGGAGGTACTGCGGGGGTTTCGGCGGCGAGTCTATTTTTGCTGCGCTGCTCACGCTCAATTAAAGTGAAAGCACACTTTTGATGGACAAGATAAATATGATTTCACACAAAAAGTGCCCAAGAATTTGCATGTCTAGTGGGTTTTAACAAGAACTGGAGTAGGCTATGTCAGAAAATAGAATGAAGAGTCAAAAATATTTATAAAAAAAGTGCCCATTTAAACTTTATTATTCAGTTTGGGTAAAAGTATATGGTGTTTTATAAAAAAATATATAAATATAGAAAATAAATATTTGTGTGTGCTGTAAAGTGGTTAGAAAAAAGAAAATCGGTATCGGCAGGTCAAACTCAACAAAAAATAAGAAATCGGAATCGGCCTAGAAAATTGTAATCGGTGCATCTCTATATGAGTATGACAGTGTTAATGTGTTTGGGTCTAGGCTGGATAGATCTGCCAAGCTGCTGCTTTTATTACTGCTGCTGTTGATTATAGATGCTGCTACAAAACTTTCCACTGCAAATAAAAACAACTTGCTGCTAGGGCTGTCACTTTTTATTCGATATTCGAATATGCATTCGAACATGACGTGAAATATCCGTAATCGAACTTCAAATAAACTATCCGGTTTTTAAAGTGCAATGTAGCGCATTTTTTACAGTCTATGAGTAGACCGTTTGTTTTTTATTTAAAAAAAGCGTGTTATTTTGAAAGCGTGTTGGACTATGTTATAGTCAGATATGATAAATCGTTTTGATAAATCAGTGTAGATATGCGAATATATTCGAATACATAGGTTGATATTTGATATCCGTTCGAATTAGATTTTTCTCAAAAGTGACAGCCCTACTGGCTGCCTCTGTACAAGCATACATGAATTAAAGCCCGTAGCAGATATATACAGGTGGAGCTAGGGAAGGTGGAGGGTTCCCGCAAACAATAGGCAAGAATGTGTTTCCTGTAACTCAAACACTAGAGCGTTGGCGTTTGCAACGCCAAGGTCATGGGTTCGATTCCCAGGGAAAGCAAGAACTGATAAGAATGTAAAATGTGTACCTTGAAATGCAATGTAAGTCGCTTTGGATTAAGCGTCTGCCAAATGCATAAAATGCATTTTTTTTTTTTATGCTGAGAAGCGAGCTTCCCATACAGCGGGAACCAATCAGCTGTGCCCTATAGAGAATGAAGTGATTGCAAGCAGATTGAGTTAAGGATTTATGAGCCTGCGCCATCTAGAGTTTCACGACAACTTTGTATTTGTGTGTTTAACTTTATCTTCATCAATCATTGTTGCCGTTACTCATTTGTGGAGTTGTGTTTGCCCAGGAAATTAAGCAATAATTTCTGAGGCTGAACACTGGCTTGAGTCCAGGCTTAAATTAATTTGATATACTTGCAGCTTTGCATGGAGGGAGTCCAGACAACATGCCCACTTGAGTGAGATAAACAAACTGCTTAAGAATGATTTTGTTGCTTCAAATGGCTCTTTGTGCGTTACTCATCTCTATTGCTTTAATCACGGGCTTATGGCCAGAATTGTCATGTGAGTGTTATTTGCATCTTCTGCGGAGAACAAGAGATTACTTCTTCCTTCTCATACATATAATAATGTCTGCTTATTTGATAATGTTGGGTTGTTTTAACTAAGTGTACGCTGTGTAATCAGATTATCTGTGTTTGAGATGTGTTGGGGTTTCCCATGCTGCATGGGACATACGTCCGTCTCTCAGAGGATTGGTTTTGAACATGTCATGCAGTGCACAAAGCCCAGCCCTGAAAGATCGTTATTGAATTATCTTAAGGCTTTCTTTCTCCACACTCTTTTACAATCTGTGTGTCCTTCTCTTTTGCAGCGGCGAAACCACATAAACAAGTGCAGAAATGTCTTTGGAAATGTTGTTGACCATTTAAGATTAGTGCTCAGGGTATTTTAATAAAACTTTTATTTATAATATATTTATATTAATATTTATAGTCTGATGTGACAGATCATTTTAAAAATAAAAATCAAGATTAAATTATGTATGTGAATTTTAATTGTTATTTTAAGTGTTGTTATAAGTAGTCACCTTTTGCAAACTAGGCTATTTTTAATAACATTTCTTTCAGTAGTTCATATTAATTATTGTACATATTATTGTATACATTAAATTTAATTAATATTATTATTATATTTTTTTGAGATATTAAATCTTAAAATACTGTAAGATGTATAATATGATTATGTAATATATTACATAATGTTTAATATAGTTATATTGTATTGAATTTAAATATAATCTAATATTATAAATATACTTAAGTAAAACAATATTTTTTAGTTACTACATCTTAAAAATGTCACATATATATTAAATATGTATATTTATATGATACTGAATGTTAACTTTTATTATAAATATAAATAATATATTATTTTATATATTTTAGTTCTTAAAAAAAGGCTATATATATTTATATATACACGTATAATATGATGCATGATGTGACATTTAATGTATTTATATTGTGTTTAATTGTCAAAACTGATGTGGTAGTTCACAGAATGAAGATGACGAAGATCAAATGGTAATTTTCTTTAATAAACACGAAGATAACGCATAGATGAAGGCACGGAGAATGATCACATTAAACTTCTCGGACTACAGACGAGAACTGACAATGAACTGAACGAGACAGCGAGTATAAAAGACGGACAGCTGAACGTAACCAGTAAACGAGGAGAATAACTAGGAGTTAATTAAAGGTTGTGTAGGTAAGAATTGTCTAAATAACTTTTTTTCAAATTGGCTTAAACTGTCTTTATATACCAATACATAATTAAAATGTAAGTACTTTGAAAAAGAGAGTATAAAAATTGCGCGACTGTCACTCTCCGTCGCCATGACTACCGCCGCTATTACTGGCTCTGCCCACGTGCGCGCAGTTGCGCACCCGTTTTTAGGTGGGAGTGAATGGAATTAATGAGCTGTGTTTATTGAAGATTAAATACACTAGAGTCACTCAGTTTTTTATACTCTCTATTTCAGAGTACTTGCATTTTAATTATGCATTGGTATATAAAGACAGTTTAAACAAATTTGAATAAAAGTTTTTTAGACAATTCTGACCTACCCTACCTTTAAGACTAAACTGAACTGAAGCACATGAAACAAACACATGGGGGTGCAACTAACACAAAACACAACATAATACTCACATTAACACATTAAATACATAAATGCAGTTCTTTTAATCAACCAATGCGATAATCAAAAAAAAGAAGGGTGCTCTGATCAGGATTTTTTGGGCCGATCTCTGGTAACTGCAAGCAGTATTGGCTGATATCACCAAAATAAATAATAATGCATGATATAATGCTTCAAATAGACCCCAGACTGGTCAATGTAATGAAGCATTTTAAGCTGCGCATAGAAAAATAGTTTTTGTAGCATCTGATCGGCTCTTCATGCGGCCTTTATAGTGACCACCAATCAAACACACTATATTAAAAGATTATCGGCCGATCAATCAGAGCACACTTATGAAACAATATTGTCTGATACATTGGTCAGTCACTAGTACTTAAACCGCCTCCACTTCACCTTCCTCTCGCTGTGAGTCTGCTTTTCTGGTTTGTGAGCTGTTCTTCTGGACGTTGTGTGGAGTTGGACTCTCACCAGTCCTCATGGCTCGTTGGTTTGTCCTAGATACTTGGGGCTTGAGATGACCCACTTAGATGCGTTTACTCATTGTGTTTCTGTCTGTGCAGCAACACAACACGTGAAATATGTATCACAATACACCTGCGCTCATATTTCACTGACTCTACAGTGTAACCGTTCCACATACAGCAGTCTTTAGTTTACCGTGAATGTGAAACCCCACCTGATTGGCTGCTTTCTCTGCACTTGCACCTCTGATTGGTTCTGATGTGTTTTCAATCGGTTCGATTGATGTTTTGAAGCTTTATGCACTCTAGTCCAGGAGAGGACAGATGTGAAGTTAGCTTTGCATAATTGACCATGCATCTTTATTTTTGCCAGTAATGGATGCTGGGAAGGAGAAGGACGGCTGCTGAGCCAGAGACACGCACGTCTGCACATGCGGGGTCTCGGATTCACATGGATGGTTTCTAATCCTGATAAATATGAAGGATGAGTCGTCTGGAGGGGTGGCTCTGACACCAGGAATGACTCAGCATTCCCAGCCTCCATTATAACGCCACAACGGCTGATGGGGAAACTGAAAGTGGGTCTGTTAGCCCAGACGTTCAGAGTAAACTTATAAACCAGGGCCATCCATCAGTGCTGTTAATTATGCAGGAGATAAATGACCCTCGTAACTTTAGCATGACAGAGGACAGCTGCTGAGGAGAAATGTCACGGTGTAGCTACGAGCTTAGCATATCCAGCCTTATCTGAGATCTGATACATGAGTAAATACACAAGCACACGTTATTGTCAGCTTGATGTGATTGTGTTTCAGATCGCAGATGCTCCCATTGAAATTAAACTCTCATTGTTGTTGGTGTGAACTGGCTATAACTGGAATTATTTTGCCTGGATCAGTCAATCTTCAACCTTCTTTCGGATCAGTCAATTTTTTTTAAAATAGAGAAAATATACTTTTATTTTGCATGGATGCATTAAATGAATGAAAAAAGTCATATTAACACTGTTCTTTTTTATTATTATTTATCAAAGAATTCTATTAAAAAGAATGAATCGGTTTACACAAAAATATGAAGCAGCAAAACTGTTTTCAACATTGATAATTATATCATTATATTAATGATTCTTCTTAAGCAGCAAATCATCATATTATACTGATTTCTGAAGGATCATGTGACACTGAAGATTGGAGTAATTATGCTAAAAAATTCAGCTTTGAACAGTAATAAATTACATTTTACAATATTTTCATATAGAAAATACCTACATCAAATTGTAATAATATTTCACAATATTACTATTTTTACTGTATTTGAAATTAATCAAATAAATGCAGCCTTAGTGAGGTTTTTCCAAAAGCTTTAACAAAATGTCTTACAAACCCAAAACTTATTAATTTATATAATTAGTTTATTAAAAACATATATATAAAAAAAAAAAAAAATCAGAAAATGCTCAAAAACTGTCAAAATTTCACAGGCAGTGAAAGAAAAACATTTGAATTTCATATTAACAATTAAAATGAATATTTAGCTTTACATATATTTTAGTATGCCGTGAATTATAGATCAGATGCAAGTCTCAGGGACACACAAAGAACACAAACAGGATTTTCCTGAGAATGACCCTGATGCTTTCACAGAGTTTTATCATTTTTATATACATTGCACAGATTTTTCCTCTACAATCAGCACATTGACAATTGTTCTTTTGAAGGGAATGAGTGATTTTGCTAAATCAGCTGTTGTTGTGCGTGTATTTTCTGGATGGCCTGAGCGGAAGGACATTGACTGTCCCTCAGTTCAACTCTGGCCGTGTTCACACTTAATGAAAAATAAAGCACAAAGATTGTCAGTGGGATTGTGACGGCACATAAGCATTTGGCACAAATGTGTAAATGCATCATTGCTTTTTGTGGGACAGTTTGATTTTTCCCTTTTCCTTGCAAAACAAAGACGCTTATTCATTTTACAATACTATATTCAATAGGGGTGTAACGTTTCACAAAATTCACTGTTCGGTTCGATACGATACACTTGTGTCACGGTTTGGTACGTTTTCGATACAGCAAAAAGAAAGAAATGCCAGAGAAAATTTTAAAATAAAATTTATTACAACTAACATCATAAAGTATGATCATTTTTTACTTTGAGCAATGATGGAGCTATACTTGTCACGATCCACACTCAGGAAACACAAAAGATCCAATAATGCAGTAAGTTTTAATGGGGAAATCCGTACTCACAAAACAGTCCAGGCAGAGGTCAATATCCATATAAGCAATCCAAACACAAGTAACAATGAATAGACAGAAACAGACTTCAGACGTGGTGTGATAAAAGACAAGGACTCCGTAACAAACACTAAAACAGACAGGGTATAAATACACACAGAACTAACAAGGTGACGGGAAACAGCTGAGGGCAATAATGAGATAAGTGACAGAACAGAATGCTGGGAAATGTAGTCTAATGTGAATGACATCGTGAGAATGAGGACCTCTAGTGATAACCCAGGGAAACACAACCAGACACTGTGACAATACTTGACATATAAAACAAAAACAGCTCCTTGTAAAAACAAAAAAAATGTAATATTGTAGTAGTTATAAACAAAGGTTTATTTTATTTCAGATTAACATTTGAGGGCAGCAATTTTATTCATAATGTCGAAATAAAATCGATGTAACGTCACTTGAAAGTATTTTAGGCCTACAATGCATCTTCCTGGTTTCCACGTCAGCGCTGTTTGATCCGTTAATATCGGAGAAATGTGAATGTTTCTCACTAGATCTCGCAGCGATGTTATTACTTCTGAGGCAAATTCAAATGCTTTCTTTACTGGATCTCTTAGCGCTGTGTAGTAACAGTGTCGCTTGATCAAGATCGGCTCGCGCTGCATTGGTCCAAACTGATATGGTCCGTGAAGCACAAAATAACGAGTAGCACAGTTTCGTTCCGCTTTCATTACGTTTGCCATTTGATGTTGGGCAATGTTGTGGTCGCGCCAGCGTCTCTTACATTATGAGTGCGCTTGCCGCGCGCCTACATTTGAAATAACGCAATTTTGGTCGGCAGGAAAAATGCCTGGTCCAATGAACCGTTCGGTTTGTAATGCGTACCGAATCGAAAGCCTCATACGCAACGGTTCAATACGAATACGTGTATCGTTGCACCCCTAATATTCAAGGATATTCAAGTTATATTCTTCATGTAACAAAATATTTGAAGGAATAGTCTTAAAATTTGGAAGTAGTTGGGGAGTGACCATGTCTTCAAAAACATCCATAAAAACATCCTGTTTTGGTATGACAGAATTAACATTTTTGGGTCAACCGTTCCTTTTAAAACACAAAAAATGTCGTCCCAGAGCCTCAACAGACATGCAAGACCTCAAAACCACTCATCAGAACAAGTTCGCCTTTGTCCCGAGTAATTAGCGTGCAGTAATGCAGCCCAAAGTCACGTGACCCGCAGGACCGCCCCCCTGCCCTGGAGATAATCAAATGTGTGCAATCATGATTATGGGAGAAGATCATCCCGCCTCACGCCAACATATCCTCGTAAGCGAGCGTTTACATGACATGTTCTGGCTGGTTTGCATTCATAGCGACAGACTCGTTTGATGTATATTGGAGAGAAGGAGAAGGAGGAGATGAGCTGGAGTCTGCTGGGGATCTCCACTAATGATCTCCTGTGTGCTCCGGCCAATCCCTTTCATCTGGTCCGTATTACTGATCCTGACTCTTTGTTGTTTCAGAATGCCTAGCAGGACTTTAATAAATATTTCTTTTTCTTCTTAAGCCCTAATTGAACTGAGGTACGGCCGGTGCACGTCTTCTTCTACTCCATGCTCATGTACCAGAGAGGGAAAGAGGGAAGATCAGATCCTACTAAGCCAACATGCCTGGTATTTATTAGGGATTTGAACCAGATTCTTGTATATTGAAGGAACATATTCAGCAGCTGATGTTTCCTAATATAAGGATCCCACAGGTTTAATCCAGGGTTTCTGGAACATCTGAGTCATCCTGTGAACCTTTTCAGACTCTTAGCCAATCCAGGGACCACCTAATATACAAACTCTTGCTTTTTTTTCTTGATATAATTATATTGGCATTACATATTTAAAACGGTAATATCCTATACTAAACCTAAACTAATCTTGACAAACTATATATCATTTGAAAGCTTATCAATCTCTAGTTTGTATATTTGGTGACTGATTTTCAAAATAAATTACAGAGGAGCCGTAATTTATCAATTTGCAACAAGAATATTTTCATACTCCTAAGGCGTGTTCAGACCTTTATTTTGAAATATTGATGAACATGAAAAATCATAAAAGAATGGTAGAAACCTTAGTTTGTTTTCATGCCAAGAGTTTAAAAGATAGCATCCGTTCAATTATTTCAGAAAAAAAAGGTCTGAAATTTTTTTGAAAATAAAGAAAAAAATTATAGATTCACCATTTGTGATGTGGCAGCGAGCTATAATGCACATACGGGATCTTTTTGTGTTTCTTAGAGGATGAATTGATTTCAAAATCTTCCAATACTACTTCTGAATAGGATGTCTACTTCATAAATTGTATGAAAATTGTACAAATAATGGTTCAGATAACTCAAACAACATATGGAAATGGAGGCGCCCTTATATGGGCAGTAATGTCAACTAGTGAAAAAGTTTGGTACTGCGCCCAAACTAAATTTCACTGAAAGATTATTTTTTGAGATATCAACCTAAAATTTGAAACACAACTTGTTCAGATTTTTGGCTTTGATTGTTTTTTTTTGCATTTTTAGAGTCCACCAGGTTTTGAAAATATATATTTGATATAAAATATGAATAATACAATTTTCAGAAACTCAAACTTCTATAACTTTTTTTCTGTTTAACTTTCTTAATTTATTTCGCTTCTACAAAAATCAGTTTTTTTAAATAGGTTCATGTCTATTTAAAAAAGGGTTAACAAACATTGCTATTCTAAACGGGTGGGTAATTATATTTACATAAATTTACACACTATCATTCAACGTTTAGGGTTGGTAGGGTAGTTTTTGACAGAAGTCTCTTATACTCACCAAGACTGCATTTATTTGATCAAAAATAAAATAAAAACAGTAATATTGTGAAATATATTTATTACAATTTAGAATTACACTACGAAGCACACAACGTTTTAAATTATTTTATTAGTGCAAAATGACTAACGTTTCGACGCCCATGCGTCTTCTTCAGAGTCAAGAGTCTTCAAAATGTCTTTACTGTCACTTTTGGTTGGTTTAAGGCGAGACACGGCTGTAAATTACAGAAAACTTGTAATAATTTTTTTCTCTCATCTTAATGTAGGCAATCAACTGGGAAAGTTTCATGGTGATATCTGCTAGTTAAAAATGTTACCCTATTCACCTGTAGTGTCTCGCCTTAATGCATCCTTGCTGAATAGAAGTATTATGCCGGGATTTGTAAACATCAATGGGCGTCGGGACGCAAGAATAGATTGTTTTATCTTGTATAATGTGTCATAGTTAACGACAACCGACGCCGCATCTGTGATGCTTCACAACGTAACTACAGAAAGGCTAGCATGCTTAATTTTTTCCGGTCTCCCACAACAGTTTCCGTCACATCTGTGACACTGACCAATAGGAGCACAGTAGCTTTCAAACGTACTGAAACGAAAGAGAGATGATAGTATTGGTGCAATGAGGAAAGGTTCATGGAGCGTCTGCAGTACTCCTGCCTTTATGAAGTTTCCTCGAGGGACTATGACACAGTGGAAAAAAGATAAACAATAGCAGAGGTTTTTTTTAGCAACCCGATGAGTCGGCTACTTTTATTTTTTACTACAGGCTAAAAATAAAAAGCTATATTTTACCTCAAGTTCTCTTTAGAGGATTCAATACTGTCCTCTTCGTGCAGTCTAGGACTGTGTCCACTGTCAGGTTTTCTTTCTTTTTAGGGCTTTTCTGACGACAAGACATCCAGTGCAAAACGCGCAGCTTCGGTAGCCATTGTTTGTTTACGCTCACGTTTGTTTGTTCAGTCGACAGTCCCGCCTTCTCGATGACATCACACACCTCGTTAAAGACGGCAAGCGATAATTTGTCAGGAAGCAATGTGGAGACATGACAAGAATATAGGAGTCAAAATCACATAATATGACTCGGTGACTATCGTAACAGACACAAATATTGTGTAGTCTGAACCTGGAATTAATTTCATTAAATAAAATATTTCTTACCCCCAACTTTTGAATAGTAGCTTTAGAACAAATCACCAGATTTAGAAATGCATTTTGAAATACTTATATTACAGACAGTTAAAGATGAAACTCGAAAAATGAGAATATTGTGCAAAAGTTCATTTATTCAACTTGAAAGGTGAAAGTAATATATTATATAGACTCATTACATGCAAAGTGAGATATTTCAAGCATTTATTTGTTATTATTTTGATGATTATGGCTTACAGCTTATGAAAACCTTTTCACAATATTCTAATTTTGGGGTTTTCATTTTATTGAAAAAAAAAATATATATATATATAAAAAAAACGTACCTTTTACCTTTTCTAATATAAAATGGTTGAGAGGACAATTTAAAATCTTGATTTTGATATTTAGTTTATTTTAACTCTTTCTCTGCCAGCGTTTTTGATAATGAGACGTGAGACAGTTATGTGGGGAAAAAGAGCCACGGTTTATTCCCCAATTGCAGCAACTTCCATTTTTATTTCCGATATTGTGCACCAGTTTTCAAGGAAGTGATGATATTGTTCTCTTAAACCCATGGGATGGAAACGCTGCTTTACTCCCAAATGTTTTATGTGATATTCCAATACTGTTCATAAGTTAAATTTGCAAAATTGAATGGAAATATAGCTCAACAAATCAAGTATTTCTAAGCGTTTGGAATCATAATTTGAAATAAAAAATGTGCCTTTATAGACCGGCGCCATGATCTTATCACAGGATTACTTGATAAGACAAGACATATAAATCATAAAAGCCACACAAACACTTGCGGTCACATGAGAGCTGCAGTGTTTCTCATCTGTCATGTTTTACAATCATACAAAAATGCGTTTCCCAAGTCACATCATGTTTCTGTGTACCTTTATGTAAAGCCAGGCCATTGTTTTCAGTGTTATGAATATGTATTGCCTTCAAGCGTGTTTCCAAAGAGCTGTGAGCAAATGTGGAGTGCATTTCCTTTTGCGTGTCGACGATTTTAAATGAAAATCCCAGTTAGGCTGCTAGCTTTAGCGTTCGGCTTAAGCCTCTCTCTTGGGTCATTGTTGAAATATTGTGGATTCATGAACAGCAGACGCTGGAGAACGGGTTGAGATGTAAAACAGCTTCTCTGATGTTTTTCTGTGTGCGTCTCTGACGGGGATGTTTCATTGAGTTCCTCTGTGGTGGACTTCAGAAAGGCTAATGCAAACATGACAGACGGGATCCCTGAGCGTAATTGAAAGTGACACGTGTCGTCTCAGTTTGAAGGAGGACGTCGTGTTTGCTTATCCTTTTTTATCGTGGTTTGCTGATATTACGAGTGATTCGCTGATCTCTTTGGTTTCTTAAGGTCTAGCAATCATATAAAACGCGCATAATGGTGCTCAATTTCAGGTCCAAAAGTTCATTTATTTCAGTAATTCAACTTAAAAGGTGAAACTAATATAATATATAGACTCATTACATGCAAAGTGAGATATTTCAAGCCTTTATTTGTTATAATTTTGATGATTATGGCTTACAGCTTATGAAAACCCCAAATTCAAAATTAGAATATTGTGAAAAGGTTTTTATAAGCTGTAAGCCATAATCATGAAAATCATAACAAATAAAGGCTTGAAATATCTCACTTTGCATGTAATGAGTCTATATAATATATTAGTTTCACCTTTTAAGTTGAATTACTGAAATAAATGAACTTTTGCACCATATTCAAATTTTTCGAGTTTCACCTGTAAATGTTGTTAACATTTAATTTCACATTCAAATTTCTGTGTAAGACATTCATAAAAACATTTTTGCATAATTTCTTATATTACATATTTACGCACAATCAAACCATCGATTTACCTTAAAGGCACACCGCGGACTTTGTGACCTAAAGATTTGAAGCATACGAGTTATTTTAAATGATTCCTCAGGCCAATATACAGCGCTTGACCCTATCAATGCTCCGAGCGGGGCTGCCCTCTTGAAATACCGCCTATGTAAGTTTGGAGAAGACGCACCGTCTTTGGCCAGGTTATGTGACCTGGAGAACGAATCACTTTACGACCATCACGTGACCACAAGCTCTGATATACTCAAGGAACGCTTTTGCTACTATTTTTCCGCCTGCTCTACAAGGAAAAAGTTTAAAACTGCTTCTGATGTGGCAAAAAAGAGATAACGCGAGAGGGATCGTGGATGTCTTCTTGACTTTTGCGACAGTGCTGCGGCCCTTGTGGCCTCTAGGGGCGCTCGACGTGAAAGTTACAGGCTCTTCGAACAATTCACACAGACATTTGTTCTGCTCACGTTTCATGCATACATGAGGCCTGTAGGGGGTGATAGAGATACTCAGATCTTTTTGCCACTAAACAGCATTTGCGCAAGAAGGTACAGACTTCTTAAAGCAGTTTACCGCTATACCGTGGGAATTTCTTGCTTTTCAACCGCGGTAAGAAAAAATCCATACCGGCGTCCCAGCCCTAATAGAAATGGAATTGTGTGACACTAAAATAATTTTTTTATTGGATAAATGAAAATATGCATTTGAATACCTGAATGATATCAGGGAGCCAGTTAAAATTCACTTTGAGACTACTTACCGTAATTGGGTCACTTAAAATGACTTAATTCCATGATGTTGAAGTTACATGAATAAATTATGTTTGTTTAACTTAATTGGTTCATGTGGGACCGATGTACACTATCAAATCACATAAATCCAACACTTTATTTTTTCAGTGAATTCGTTCTCCGAAGTCAGAATTTCTTAACTTTTGGACGTAGTTATTGTTATTCAGGTAGCTAACTAACAAATTGATAGTTTAGCTAACTTTCTTATCTCATAGAGGAAAACCCGCAGTAGAAAAAGTCAGTTTATGCTAATATCCGCTATATAGCATCCTATGCAGTGCAGAAAATCCAACATTGTTGAGTTATGAATTGCAAACACATTTCATAATGTGTGAAATCCAGCTTGCGTAGTGTGATGCATTTTTAGTGAATTAGTTGTATTCATTCATTTTTGTTGTGAAATCAATATTTAGTTAAACACATTAGGGTTGGCTAGTCATCATTACTGTAAAAAAAAACTAAAATATAAGTGAAATTATTTTATTTATATGAATTGTTTAGGAACACTGATTCCAACCTTCGCTTGTTGAGTCTTTGTTTTTCAACAACGACTGTTATTAAACTGCACATTATTGGACATATCCGTCACAGAAATCATTAAATTATGATGATTTGCTGCTCAAGAAACATTTCTGATTATTATCAGTGTTGACAACAGTTGTGCTGCTTCATATTTTTGTGGATACCATCTTAAAAATGTTCAGGATTCTTTGATAAATAGAAAGTTCATTGGTACAGCATTTATTTATAATATGCTAGGATTTTTTGTAACATTATAAATGTTTTTATTATGCCACTTATGATCAACTTAATGCATCCTTACTGAATTAAAAACATGATTTTTTTATGTAGCTATGTATGAAATATTGGTTTCCCAAATGAGCGGTTAGTTATAAAGTGCCATTGGTGTCAATCATTAATATCAGAAATATTTGACTGCAGAATGCCAGAGATGTCGTTTATCACTGTTTTTTAGTTATGTAAATTGTCACATAGTGTGTTATTTATGGCTCCAGCATGCTAATCACTTCACAGTTTTGATTATTAAGCAGAATATCTCCTTCAGCAACGGGACTTTCTGTCCGTCACACATGGAATTGGGGTCACCGAGGTCAATTTCAATTCTCATACTATAAAAATTATTATTTCACATATATCCCAACATTACCATATTAAAATGGCCTGAGGATCTGAAGTATCATGAATGCATATCTCCTTTATAGTGCATCAGCGAATCCCATATTGAACCATTTTATCCAGAATATGAATATGATATTTTATCATGCGGCCGGTGTGTGTGTGTTCACCTGAACACTGTTCCTGTTCCTCCTGTCATGTCACGTCTGTCTCTCTCTCTCCAGAAAAACAACACTGACTCGTCTTGTTAAAGCTGATGTGTCTTTTCTGCTCGTTGAACATCGGAAAACATGCACTCATGATATCATGTGAAACACAATTGGGAATGCAGGGTAGGGCTTGATTTCATTCATCAGGATTTGATTTGATCGTGAAAAGTGCAGTGATTATTATTGGATAATCGTGATTATTCATTTTTGTTTGCAACTGCGCGTTGTTTGAAAGGTTAAAGTCGTTGACAGTTTGGTGAAAGTTATTTATTTATTTAAATATAAATATTAAATTTAATTTTTTACAACTATATATTAGTATTAGTATTTTTTTTATTTAATATTCTTTTTTTTTTCTTTTTTTTTTGTTATTTCGGATTTTTTTTATGTTTTTACATTTTTAAATAATTTATATTTTTAAATGTTTTTGTTATTAATTATGGAATTAAAACTTTTACATTTTTAGGGCCAGAGAAACATGACTGGGTCAGATTTCTTTTTTCTTTCTTTTTTTACCACCAAATCAATAGAAACATACTAAATTATGTTTTGCATGACAAAATGGAACCTATTAATAGATTTATTGCATTGTGACGAATTTTAATGAAAGTTAAACACATATTTTTAGATTAATATTTTTATTTATTTATGTAATGTTAATGTAATTTTTATTTAAAAACATATATATTTTTAAATGTTTATTTTAAATAAACTATGCAATTAAAACTTTTACATTTATTTTAATTTAGCATTAATTATGCTGTTATATTTATATATATATATATATATATATATAATTTGTACATGATGGTTAATATTTATAATTTTTTTATTTCATATTATTTAGTAAATAAGTTACAGTAAGGATGCAAAAGACTCCCCCCCCCCCCCCCTCTCTCTCTCTCGCACTGTGTTTTATTTGGGAGCAAGTATCCAGCTGTGGAGTTTGTCCAGATTAGGGGTCATAACCTTGGCTGGCGTTGTTAGTCATTTGATATGCCGTCAGACTAACCGCAATGTTGTGTTTTATTATTTTAGTCAGTTTAATCACAATTGTCTAGACGGGCTGTTGCGCACCACAGTCCAGTTCATCTGTGTGAGACGCACTGTCGCAGGGTTATATCAGTCTTTGCCCCGGGCATCTGCGCTGCTGTGTATGCAAAGCAGATCGCAGATCACATGACCAGTTCTCCCAAACACTGTGGCCACTGCCTGGTCCCAGAATACCTACACAAGGTGTGTGTGTGTGTGTGTGTGTGTGTGTGTGTGTGTGTGTGTGTGTGTGTGTGTGTGTGTGTGTGTGTGTGTGTGTGTGTGTGTGTGTGTGTGTGTGTGTGTGTGTGTGTGTGTGTGTGTGTGTGTGTGTGTGTGTGTGTGTTGAAAATGAATTGGGCTAGGGTCGTCATCATTGACGTCTGTGTCTCTCTCCTCCTACAGCTCTGGTGCTATGACAACAACTCTGCTGCCTTCCCACCAATCACACCTCTATCTTCACACAGACATAAGCGTGCTGTTCTGTCCAAATATTTAAGAGTTAACCTCTTCGGTTGTGACATATAATACATGTTTTTAGGGGATGCCAACACTAAGATGTAATGGGGGTCATGAGGGGTGAATATTGCAAAACCTTTTTAGGGCCAGACACATGTCTGGATCATATTTTTGCCACAAAATCAAAAGAAAAAAATACTAAATTATATTTTTGAATGATGAAATGGAAATTTTTTATAGATTTATTGCATCGTGACAGTATTTTAATGACAGTTAAGCACATATTTCCCCTGTGTTCTCATTACCATAATGCAATACAAATATAATTATCATTACTTTAATGTGAAAGCTAAAAGTATGCATTATTTTAAATATGTATGCATCATGGTAGAATGTGTTGCATTTATTGAATGTATTAAATAATTATGATTAAAATAATTTAAAAAATCAGTGTATTTCAGTAATCTATTGACGACGATAACAGAAATTACAGAAAAATTCTCAAAAATAAAATGATTTATGATAGTAATGAGAATATGAAGATGTTAAATTGCCATAAAAATAATATTACAATGAAAATCTCATCATGCTTCTAAAGTAGCCTAAGTATTATAATTCATATTTTTTTCTTTTGATTTTGTGATTAAATGCATCCTAGACGTGATTTATTTTTATTTTTTTGGGGTGTGGGATGCACTTTATTTTGCAGACTTTATCTCAGCAGAAGTTGGCAGAAGTTGCCCGTAGGTGGGCGGAGCTCTGTGGTAAAGGTGTTAGAAGTGGGCGGAGCTCTGTGGTAAAGGTGTGAGAAGTGGGCGGGGCTCTGTGGTAAAGGTGTTAGAAGTGGGCGGAGCTCTGTGGTGAAGTTGTGAGAAGTGGGCGGGGTCTGTTTTTGTGAGAGGCGGGTTTGAATTCTTGTGTAAATTCGATGCTCTGACCACAGGGTCACACCAGAGCCGTTCAGACAGACCAAAAGCAGCAGAACCACACACATTCCTGCTCCCAATCTCACAGTCATCCCGAGACAGACGGGAAGGGGGAAGGGGAAGGAGTTAAAGGGAGTGTGGGAGAGGGGAGGAGAAGAAGAGGGGGGGATCGTTGAACGGACACAGACCCCCATCACAAGCTGTTTCAGTTCCCGTCCACTCACGTGGGAGTCAGTATGTTGTGGAGTTCGGCGCTGCAGGAAACACAAGATTTTAGAAAGGACGTGTGTCATCGGGTCACAGGATCGCCCCCTGGGAAGGTAAGACGTTTGAGCGCTCGTCGAGGTGTGGCGGTGGTGTTCAGGTTTGTGTGATGCTTTTCCGAGCAGCTTCAGAGAGTCTCGATGTCTGTTGAGAGGCAGAGAAAGCAGATGAAAAGGATTCCCCACATCTGAACAGCGCCGTCTGTGCGTCTGACTTTGTCTGTCTCTGTTAGTCTTGCTCTGTCTGAACATTCACAGAAGCTTATATTGACATGGTAAACAAGGGTTTGCAGCAGCGAAACGTTAATAACCGTTACGTGTTTACATGTTGGTGGTTGCATACTGCACACGTGTCTTATTGACTTTTGTGGATGTGCAAATATTCCCCTTTTTATAAGTTTAGACTTGTTCTTCTCTGGGTTTCACGTTGCTGGTGTATTCCTAGTCAAATTATTCCTGGTGGAAATTCAGACTTAATTTGTAGCCAATCCTAAAAAAATATGCTTATCAATATCAGGGATTTTTTTGTAAGGTTTTAAATTGATTGTATATAGGAGAGTTTTTTCAAGTGCAAAATATTTCATATGAAATCCGTTTAAAATTCCTTATCCAGTAATAACTGGAAAGTCTGTTGAGTCCTTGTTGGATAATCTGTAGTCTTTATCAGAACTCTACTTTGGTATTTATGGTGTATGGTATTTTATTGGAATAATGTCTTATTTTTTACTTATAAACCCCTGAAAGATTTGTGTTAAAAAATCTTGTGATGCTCTACATGGACATTTGATCCAATTTCAGACATAATTTGTAGCCAATTGCATAAGAGATAAAGCTAAAATAAAATTTTGTAAGGTTTTAAATTGATGATATATCTTTTTGAATGACTTTGTAAGTGCAAAACATTCATATAAAATACGTTTAAAATTCCTTATGCAGTAATTGTGAATAACTGGAAAGTCTGTTGAGTCCTGTTGGATAATCTGTAGTCTTTATCAGAACTCTACTGGTATTTTATTGGAATAATATCTTTTTTTTTGCTTGTAAACCCCTGAAAGATTTGTGTTAAAGATCCTGTGATGCTCTACATGGACTTTTGATCCCATTGGAAACCTAATAGTCCTATTATGAACTTAAGATCTACTTGTTGTTATGCTGGAATCCTGTGTTGAAATTCCCATTAGGATCCAGATCGTGAGTGAAACTGCAGTTGGATTTGTTTTGACTGTGTGTTACATTTGGATTGAAACTCTTTGTGGTTTGCCAAATAGGTTTTATTTTAGTACTGGTAAAGTTGATTGTCTTTCTTTATAATGCTGCTTTTCCAACTGCCCACATCTAAACTGTTGCATATCAATAGAAAGATTATTTGAAAGATTGTTATTGTCTTCCACCTGTGGTCTTAAATGCTAATTGAGCTGGTAGTTAATGACAGAAGATCAACACGCAAACACAGTCATTCTGCCGGCGTCAGACGCTGTAAATAGACCGTGTGTGTGTGTGTGTGTGTGTCGTTACAATGACAAAGCTCCTGCGCTGCTGCTATTGTGTGGCCGTGTGAGGAAGATGATGAATTGCAAATGTGCGAGTCGGTCAGAGTCAAGGAGAATCCCCTCTGAGCGTGTCCTGGTGTGAAGGACTTTAGACGGGCCTGAATTCATTCTCTGAATGGCCTGAGAAAAAGGGAAGGCAGAAAGACAGGAGGAATCTCTCATCTGCCGGTATACAGATGGAAATGAACCAGGAGGTCAGCGCTGGTGGAACCAGCTGGGAAGTCTTGCATCATACATATGGAGAGGGAGTTCATGTGAGTATTATAAAAAACTTAAAAGCTAGTTTGAGTCACAAGCAAGGTCGGATATTAACAGGGCTAAAGTGGCCAAGATGCATTTGATTTTTAACAGGTGGAGGTGAAAAGACCCTTTTAGACAATTCTTGTTCATATAGAAGACACCGGGGCTAGTTGTCACATTTTTTTTAACTCTAGCTTCTAGGTTTAGTTTTTGAAAGTCACTCTCTGCACTCTTTGAATAAAAGGTTCCATTAGAACTTTAAAGAGTTCTGTGCTTCATATATAGAACCTTTTATGGATTTAGTTTACTTCATTTTGTTTAATTCTTATTTTGATTACATTGTTTGGCAGCACTTTACAATAACATTATTAACTACATAGTTAGCATGAACTAATAATGAACTGCACTTCTACAGCATTCATTAGTCTTTGTTAATGTTCATTTCAACATTTACTAATATTTTATTAAAATCGTGTATTACTCACCCTAATGTCGTTACAAGACTTTCGTTCATCTTCGAAACACAAATTAAGATATTTTTTTATTAAATCTGAGAGCTGGCTCACTCCTCCATAGACTTATATGGGATCGAAACTTGCCGGCCCATAAAGTTATTAAAGACATTGTTAAAATAGTGGCTCAACCATAAGTTTATCAAGCGACGAGAATACTTTTTGTGCCCAAAAATGACTTTATTCAACTATTTTTAGTAACTAACATTAACAAATACAGTAACAAATGGATTGCTCATGGGTAGTTCATGTTAGTTAATACATTAATGTTGACTATGAACCTTATTGTAAAGTGTTACCTATTGTTTTAATGAAACAGCTCATATTATGCAATTATTTAAGACATTTCTCCTTAGATGGAACCTTTTTGGCAAAAAATAATTATTTATCAGTCAAGAACCTTCACTCTAAAAAAATACTAGGTTGTTTTTCAACCCATGTTTGGGTCAAATAGGACAAACCCAACCATTAGTTTACATTTTTTGATTATATTTTAAATCCAATGGTTGGGTTTATCCATATTTGACCCAAACATGGGTTGAAACGACCCAGCACTTTGAAGGTGTCGGGTTCTATAGTACCCCAGTTTACACCTGGTATTAAGATGCGTTTTGGTCAATCGGATCACAATGGATGACGCTAAATACAGGTGTAAACAGGGTCTAAAATGTTTTGAGCTCGTTCACTTTCCACCACTTCCAGAGGTCGTTGAAAACGCATTAGACTGGATTGCTTTCGTAGTGTTTTTCCGTCATCTCCGGGCAGCGTTCATATGTAAATTGCGTGAGCTTATTTTGTCCATTAGATGGAAAGATCTGAAAAAGCTTATTTACCCGACCATAGACCCTCCCCTCGAAGAAATCAGGACAGAAGTGGTTAAAAGTGGACAAAAGAGACGGATTAATAGACCAGGTGTGAATGGGAATGTCTCCCTCGTCTACTTGTGATCCGATCAACCAAAACGCATTTTAATATCATGTGTAAATAGAGCCTCTGTGCACTTTAAAAAATGCTGGGTTGTTTTAACACAATTTTGGGTCAAATATGGACAAAACCAGCCATTGGGTTAAATTTTTAAATTGCATTTTTGATCCAACGTTTTGGTTTGTCCATATATGACCCAAAATTGGGTTAAAACAACCCAGCATTGTGACAACATACCCCGATAGCAGGAAATGTTAACACGATGGGAACTTGCTATAAATTATTATACATGAGCTACTTTTATTTTGATTGATTATCAATAATTGTATAGATTTGATATTTAACCGATACTTGTTCACGTTTTGTTAATGAATTGATTCACTTGAACTATTTTACATATTTATCAGAACATTGTGAGCTGTTATTTGGTTAGACAGGAAATATGCCTTTCGAAATCTAAAAATACTTCCTCAAAATCAGTTTCTGGGGCAAATATTCCTGAATTAAAGCAGAAGTATTTGACACAATGCCAACTTTGAGGAACTAATACCTTGTTTTTATACCGGAGTGCAGTTCTATTTCCATAATCTCCCAACAATATAGTCAACAAAGGTTTAATTGTTATTTAGTTGCACACGAGTTGAGATCTAAACAGGTTTAATCCCAAACCCAAGGTTTTTTTCTTCCCTTGAAAGTAATTGATTGAAACCGTTTCCTCCTTTACTCAAGGGACACACTGACTTTGATAATTAAAAATGAGGCTAGGACGTGATTTTCATAAATACAGATCACTTTCATTGTGCTTTGATGTGGTCATTGCCGCTGGGTTGCGTTTCCTGGACTCAGGGTTGTTCATTAACTCTCCTGGATTGGTTTTGGGGGATACAGGGATTCAGACCGTCGTAAGCATGAGGTAGTTCCTCATCCTGCACTTATGCATTGTTTCCCAAACAGATCCTTCAGAGTTTTATGACTTACAGGCCATAGCAGGAATGCTTCCTTGTCAACAGGATTGAGTGATGAGTGATTGTATGGCGAGTGATAGCAGTATTTAGACGTGGGGAATCCCTTTTATCTGCGCGCGACTCAACTTTCATGTCAAGACGCTCGTTCTAGTTCTCTTCCGTGACCTGGTTAGCTACTTTCTGGTGCATCCTGATCTAAAGCAAACCTTACAAGCGACCGATTTTAAACACGTGTTGCACAAAGAGAGAATTGACTACAATTTATTCAAATGGAGTTTAATATTTTTTATATATATATATATATATATATATATATATATATATATATATATATATATAACTCCATTTAAATAATGGAATTTAATACTACTATTTATAATACACTATGTATACTATAGTTTTATACTATATAAATAACTATTTATAATACACTATTTATACACTATACACTGGATACTTGTCTACATTTTTTTTCAAATAGTGTTTATTATTTTATTATTATTTATAATAAATGCATTTTCTGTAACAAATTTGTTAAAGTAATTCTAAAGTAAAATATATATTATATGTTATGCTTTAGAATTACTTAAAAAATATATACATATTAAACCCCATTTTAATAAATTGTAGTCAAGTCTCTCTTTGTGCAACTTTACTTTAATTACTTTACTTTTTTTTTTTACAGAAAATGCATTCATTATTTTTATAAATATACTTTTGTATAGTGTTTATTATTTTAATATGTATAATTTCATTTAAAACATCTGATATATATTGGTAAATGAATTGTTTTTTTATTATAAATAGAAATATAAAATTAATGAATTAGTCGCGTTTTTTTTGTAGCTACACTAGAGAGTTGATTACATAATTATTCTTTTTTTAATCATTTTAATTATTTTTTATATTTGCTTTAATACATGTATTAGTTTTGCTATAAATACAAATGTGAAATTAATTTATTAGTCACAATTGTATACTAGTTCACAACACTAGAGACTTGACAAATTATTTCCAATAGACTTTATTGTTTATATTTTTATTTAATAAATTAATATGTGCATATTTATAAATTCATTTTTTTATCGTAATAAAAAAAAATGAAATTAATTTATTATTGAACCTATCAATACTACTTTACAGCACAGAATGAAATAATTATGTATAGTTGACATTTCTCTTACTTAATTTGCCATATTGGATGATGATTTTTTTTTTTTTTTTTTTTTTGGCGCACTGCATTACGAGATTGCCTTCTCCACAAAGTATGCATATGATGATCTGGCTAGATGGTGCACTTATAATGCTTTAAAGATACGGTTTCCTGTTCCTCTTAATGTGGCCTATAATTCCGTTTACCCAGAATGCATCAAACACACCATTCATACCTGTTCCTCCCTCCGTTTTGATGAGTGATTTAATAGAAGGGTTATTATCTCCGGGGTTGAAGGCAGCTGTTTTAAAGTGGTCGTCTATGATGTCTAACCCCAGGACAGGTGCTTTAGGTATAGACAGGCCTGCACACACACACACACACGGTTAGTTTGAAACAGGGGGCGTCATTGTGCTGGAGTCGGGTGGAAATGAAAGGCCTGTGATCGGAGCTCGGAGCGAGTAAACTCATTTCAACGCAGCTTTGTGTAGTCATGTGTGTCTGAATCCTGTCTGGTTACGCTCGGCTGCACGCGCGGGAGGGAGACCCCTGGCTTCCACATGGGGAAAAAAACTGAGATAATGCGAAGGAGAGATTTTCTGGAAACTGGATTTTGTTAATCTGTTCTCGGCGTATCACACATGGGGCTCAGGTAATCACAGGAACACATGCCGTCGCGTGTCTTTCCCAAACTATTGCTCTCAGCTGGGATAGTTTGTCCTCCATTTGTCCTTGAATGTGTTTGAGAAAGTTTTGTTGGATTTAGTGTGTTGGGATTTCTGTACGTGTGCTAATCCTTGAGATTGTGATGGAATGAAAATTCGAAAGATTGAAACAAAAAAAACGTCTGTAAACACAATCGATCATGTTTTTTGTTTCCTGAGAAGCCTTGTTTTCCTATTTGTGAAGCCTTATTTAAGCTTGACACGTCCAGTTTGGTGTGAACCAGTGCAGACGCGCTCCAGAGGTGTTAATACTTCACACGCGCTCCAGAAACAACAGGTGGCAGTGCAGAAAACATCATCTGAACCAACGGAGACATTTGTAAATCACGTCACTTTTGCCAGGCACATATAGATACATATTGAATTCAAAGTAGGTTGACTCGTGCTTATAGGCAAATTACTCCTATTTTCTCAGTGTTTGTCAAGACTTTCACTCTAAAAAATTCTGGGTTGTTGTTGTTTCAACCCATGTTTGGGTCAAATATGGTTAAACCCAACTGTTGGGTTAAAAACTTAATTTAAAAATTGGTTTGTTTATATTTGACCCAAACAAATAGTTTTACTAATGTCAATAGTCTATGTATATGGATACATATTGAATTCAAAGTAGGTTGAGTCATGCTTATAGGCAAATTACTCCTCCTTTCTTAGTCTCTGGGTTGTTGTTGTTTCAACCCATGTTTGGGTCAAATATGGGCAAACCCAACTGTTGGGTTAAAAACTTAATTTAAAAATTGGTTTATATTTGACCCAAACATGCATTTTTTAGAGTGTAATTAGTTTTACTAATGTCAATGGTCTCATGGTTTTGCCAAGTGTCACGGTGATACCATTGCTGTGCCATTAGACTTATAGCAATTTAACCTTAGCACATTCCCTCCCGTTTTTGTTTTTTTGGTGTCTGCCCGTCAAGACATCACAGAGGCTCATTTCATGTGTAAACATGTAGCACAGAGCCGTTTAAGCTTTTACTGGCATTATTGTTTATGCTAATAGTCAGACACAACGTGTTGTTTTTACATGCAGGTCAATCATGTGACCTCACTCTTCCTCTGTGCGTGAGATGAACTTTATCTTCGGTTGTTTTCCTCTTAAAGGCACAGGTCAAAAGCGTGGACTGGTTGGTTCAACCTTTAGTATGTTTGAAGGTGGATGTGTGTGCTTTACTGAATATAGAAGCAGGGTTATTATTAAGCAAAACTAAAGCATTTTATTTTGACCTAGTTGCCAATGCAACATTTATCATTTTCATTTAGTTTAACTTGATGTATTACATTTTTTTGTTTTAATAAAAGCTATATAGACGTTTCAAAAAGCAATAACTAATAAAAATGACTAAATTACTAAAACTTTTAAAATGAAAACAATACACAAATACATTTTGAAGTTTTGAAGTAGTAACATTTTAAAAAGTTCCACGAACGACGTATAAATAGCGTTGTTTTGAGAACCTTATTAAAGAACTTTAAATGAACAGAATGTCCCTGAAAGAACGTTGGTTCAGAACTTTGAGGGCCTCAACGTTCTAAGAATGTTCTCTGTTGTACTTCTGGAATTCTTTCCTTCGGGCTTGTTGTCGGGGGTCTCAGGTATGACACCTCCCTCCTCCCATCCCCCATCCGCACAACCCTTCCACCTATTGAAGCCCGGGGGCAGGGATCATCCCAAATGTCCCTGCGGAGGTGCTAGGACACGCACGTCGTTCACGGGCTTCAAAGCCGCTAGATTAGGGCAGGATGCTGCGTTTGCTTCGGCCCAGAGGAACTCAGGAAATACAGGGGCGTCAAAAGATACTGACATATATGATCAATTAATGTGCTTACGCAGAGATTAGTGGCAAATTAGCGTTCGAAAGGGTCACTCTGATATTATGTTGATTATTATTTTGCTACTGCGTTTAGTTTACGTTAATGTCAAGTTATGTTTTTAATGTTTACTGAACTCTCAACCAATGGTGTGCGTTTGGAGTGGGACTATCTATACCCTATTTTATTTTAGTATTATTTATATATACTATTATCGTATTTATTTTCATATTTTAGTTTTATTTAAAGGTTTGTGATTTTTATTATTTTTATTTATATACTTTTTATTTTTGAATTAATTCTAAAATAAATAATAAATGAAGGAAAAAAAATGAAGAACATTTTTTTTATTGAATTTTAATTTAAATTTTAGTAATTATAACTTATTTATTCAGTATGTTTTAAGTTTGCATCTAATAAATACAGTATATATATATATATATATATATATATATATATACACACACACACACATACAATTATGAATGGACAGTGTTTGAACTTATTGAACCGTTATATATATATTATAATTTTTTTGTTATTAAACTCACTTATTTACAAAACACAATTTACAAAATCTCTCATTGAGAGACTTACGTGCAGAACATAGTTGAGCCATTATAATTAATAATAATAATTCATTACATTTAGCGCTTTTCTCAGCACTCAAAACGCTTTACATAGGTATTATTTCGTATGGTGGCACTGAAATTATGAATCTCGACTTGCATGTTTAAAACAAAACGAATATCACACTGTTTTTGTCATTTTAGATACAAACAACTAATTAATCCAAGGTTTGTACAGCACTATGATGGTTCTTTTTTTGGTAACACTTTAGTTTAGGGTCCAATTCTCACTATTAACTAGTTGCCTATTAGCATGCATATTACTAGGATATTGACTGTTTATTAGTACTTATATATCAATGCCTTATTCTACATGACAATATTCTACATCCATAAACTTAACAACTACCTCACAAACTATTAATGAGCAGTAATTAGGCGTTTATTGAGGCAAACGTCATAGTTAATAGTTAGTTCATAGTGATGTCACGGCCTCTCCTCTGCTTTGCAGGGGGCGGTTCCTCCTGCAGGCAGAGGAGGGTCGTTAGTGATTGGAGCCACCTGGGCTCAGGGTATTTAAACTGCTCCACTAACCACTCTTCTCTCTCTCTCTGCTCCTCCAGGTATGATCCTGTTTTGTTTGTTCCTTTGCAGTTTTACTTAGTTTCCACCCAGTCATGTTCACACACACATACTCACGCATCCCTGCACTTTACATACACCTTACATTATGACATTTTCACACCTCATTCCTTTTTCTTTGTTTAAAGTTAATAGTTTTTGGTTTACAATAAACAACCTTTTGATTGGCCTATACCTGTTGTTCGTGTCCCCTCATTTTTGTCACAGGCTATGAGCCGGTCTGTGACAAGTGGGGGCTCGTCCTTAAGTTAAAGTTAATTGTACTAAGAATCTTACTTTAGTATTTTAGGTTACTTTAACATTTTGATGTAATTGGTTAAAGTTTTGTCTAATTTGTCTTATCATTGATATATTTGTTTATTTGTAGTTTGGCTTATTTGACTATTGTTTTGTAGTTAACTTGGATTAGTAGTTTTGTTAGTTTAGTTCAGATTGCTAACTTTTTGTTTGAGGGGATGCTTTGGTTAGGCCAATATTGTTGGAGAGAGCATTGAGAGCCATGTGTTCCTTTTGTTCAGTTAGCTTTGTAGCTAAATTTGGTTAGCAATTCACTCTGGGCCTTTTTCTGGGTTTTTGTTTAGGTGGGAGTCCTCTCCTGTTGAGGCTTATCAGCGAGTGTCAATAGGAGGCTCGTGGTGTTTTTTTTTTTAGGTGGCAGTGAACGTGGGTAGAGCTTCCCTTTCCCTTTTCCCCTACATCGGCTCGGGAGCACCTCCGTGGATATGGGGGGGCCGCCAGTTTCTGGTTGTCTTTTCTATTCCACTGGTTTTGAGTGCATAAAACCCCACCACATGTGACTGCACGAAGACTAGGGGCCAGTTAGTTAGTTGATTTTGGAGGATAGTGGGGTGTGGCTCCTGTCCTTAAACCCAGACTGGCAGCAGGTGAGTTGTTGTTGTTTTTTGAGCATTTGTTGTAGTTATATTGGTTGAGGAAAATGTCTTCCATTTTGAGTGGTTTTGTTCAAGCTCCTTCAGAGGTAGCCTTAGAGTTGTGTACTAAGGAGCAGTTAATTGAAATTGCTGAACATTATCAGATTGAGATTGTTGACCGAAAACTTAAAGAGACTGTTAAAGCTAGATTAAAGCAGGGTCTTAGGGAAGTAGGTGTTCTTTGGGGTCAGTCTGCGAGTAGTGGGGGTGCAAGTTTTCAGTCTGGCCCTTCATTAACTTTTGAGCAGCAGAGGGAGCTGTTGCAAATGCAGTTGGAGATAGCGCGGTTGCGAAATGTTACTAGACCAGAAGGAGTACCACAGTTTGATGTTTCACAGAATCTTCGTTTGTTGCCTAAATTTGAGGAGTCAGATCCAGATACATACTTTACTTTATTTGAGTGTATTGCGGAAGCTAGAGCTTGGTCAGATTTGGACATGACTATGTTGTTGCAATGTGTACTGACAGGTAAAGCACGCGAGGCTTTTTCAGCACTGAGTGTAGCTGACAGTAAAGTTTATGCTAAAGTTAAATCAGCAGTTCTGAAAGTCTACGAGCTTGTGCCAGAGGCATATCGTCAACGTTTTCGTTACAGGAAAAAGCTAGATTCACAAACCTATTCTGAGTTTGTTCGTGATTTGACTTCTGCATTTAATCGCTGGTGTACAGCTTCTGAAGTTAGTACTTTTGAGGGTCTGTCTAACTTGATTGTGTTAGAACAGTTCAAAAATTCTGTGTCTGACCAGGTTGCTACATACATTAATGAACGTAAAGTTAAGTCTCCAAGTGATGCAGCAGTCCTTGCAGATGAGTACAGGTTAACACATAAAAGCCATTTTGAGTCAAACAGTGACATGCACCATAAAAATAACTTTTCTCCTAGGAATAGTAGGTCACCTTTTTCTGGAGCTTCTTTTCAAAGGCCTCAGCAGAAGTTTGGTTTTGGTGGACCTAAAGCACCGGTTAATGCTAATACCTGTCGCTACTGTTTAGTTGAAGGACATTGGAAGAAAGATTGTCCTCTACTTAAATCAAAAAAGTCAGGTCAAGTTAAACCTGCTGTGATGGCAGCTCCTGTTACAGCCTCTGACCACCAGGGTGAGTTTTTTCAGCCACTAGTTGAGTGTGGTTCTCAGTCTTCCCACTGTGATTTTTCAGCTTTTATTTCAGATGGTGTAGTGTCCCTGGTAGATGGCAACCAAAATGTTCCAATTAAGATCTTAAGAGACACTGGAGCTTTAGATTCTTTTATTCTGGAATCTGTTTTGTCGTTCTCTAAGGAGTCTGATACTGGCAGTTGTGTACTGATACGTGGCATGGGTTTAGTTCCATTCTCTTCTCCTTTGCATGAAGTTACCCTAAGATGTGGTCTGGTAGAGGGTGTTGTAGCTGTTGGGGTTAGACCCCAGTTGCCTGTAGAGGGAGTCCACATGATTTTGGGGAATGACTTGGCAGGTAGTAAGGTGTGGGCAGATGGCAAAATAAACATCTTTAAGAAGCAACCTTCAGTGCCCCCTGCAAAGGTATCTCCAGATTGCAGTTGTGTGTCTCCTGAGGTATTTCCAGTTTGTGCTATGACCCGCGCTGCCTCTCGTAAGGAGTTTGAGAGTAGTCCAGAAAGTCTTGAGTTGCCAGTTAAACTCCAGACAGAACAGTTGACTAGTTCTAGAGATTCATTGATGGCTGAGCAAAAGGCCGATACTACCTTGGCCGATCTGTTTGATAAAGTTGTTCCTGATTCAGTGGTGAGAAATAGTGCTCAGTGTTATTTTCTTCTTGATGGGCTGTTGGTCAGGAAATGGGTTCCACACTGTGATCAGGGTTTAGGAGAACCAGTTTTTCAAATGGTTGTGCCTACTACTTTGCGAAATAAAGTGTTGCAAACTTCACATGGTGATGTGGCAGGTCATATGGGTGTTCGTAAAACTTATGATCGCATACTCCGTTATTTTTTCTGGCCACGTTTAAAGCGGGATGTAGCTCAGTTTATTAAAACTTGTCATACGTGTCAGTGCACAAGCAAGCCAAACCAGGTTGTAAAGCCAGCACCTTTGTATCCAATACCAGCCATAGGGCAACCTTTTGAGCATCTTATTATTGATTGTGTTGGGCCTCTACCACGGTCCAAGTCAGGTCATAGCTACTTATTAACTGTTATGTGTCAGGCAACTAGATATCCGGCGGCTTTTTCGTTGCGTACCATAACATCAAGATCAGTAGTTAAAGCGTTAACTCAATTTATTTCAATATTTGGGATTCCAAAAATCATCCAGTCAGCCAGGGGACACGGGGCGACTAATAGGAGCCGGGACTGGTATTCTTTTTCTTTTTTGGGAACTTTGGATTGTTTTAAATATGTTGGGCCAAATTTTGGGCTGAGGGTGGGACCCTCATTTTAAGGAGGGGGGTGTCACGGCCTCTCCTCTGCTTTGCAGGGGGCGGTTCCTCCTGCAGGCAGAGGAGGGTCGTTAGTGATTGGAGCCACCTGGGCTCAGGGTATTTAAACTGCTCCACTAACCACTCTTCTCTCTCTCTCTGCTCCTCCAGGTATGATCCTGTTTTGTTTGTTCCTTTGCAGTTTTACTTAGTTTCCACCCAGTCATGTTCACACACACATACTCGCGCATCCCTGCACTTTACATACACCTTACATTATGACATTTTCACACCTCATTCCTTTTTCTTTGTTTAAAGTTAATAGTTTTTGGTTTACAATAAACAACCTTTTGATTGGCCTATACCTGTTGTTCGTGTCCCCTCATTTTTGTCACAGGCTATGAGCCGGTCTGTGACAGTGAGAATTGGACCCAAAACTAAAGTGTGACCAGTTTTTGTGTGTGACTTTTTCAGTTTGATCATTTCGAGCAGAAGCATCACAGCCATTATTGCTAGAACAGAAACAACTAATTTGGTTGTTTCTCAGGTTTTCTGTCTGGCTATTGAGTCGACCTGTCACTCGAGGGGATCCTCTGAAAGACCTGTCAATCATTCATCACACCACAGTGACCTCCCTGCACAGTTCTGCCAGAGGCTTTTAAAACATACTTTAAAATCCTAAAATGTTCTTATATTTCTGAACCTCATTACACTGGCTGTTTGTTTTGTGTTGCATTCGGTGTGTCTGTTTCAGGCAGATGGTAAATCTGCGCTGTTTTCATTATCGCTGCGATGCCCCTCCTGGCGTTTCTCAATTAAACCTTTCTACGGCTTCTGAACTAATCCAGCAAGTGAAACAGACACCAAAACAGCATTAAAGCTAATGAAGAATGATAGAAAATTATAGAAATGCCTACAATTCCCCTCTTTGTGATGCAAAATAGGGAACTTGGGAAATTTGGGTGGGAAAAAACATCAGCAGCTGAAGGCTTAGAAACTTGCTTAAAGACTTCCGTACAGTTTAATAGAAGTATATTTGGGAGAGCTGAGACTGTGAATGTCCATTTAAACACACACTCGTATTGCTCGGTTTGTTCTCCAGGTGCATTGTGGGTAATAGCAGAATGGCTTGTTTTCTCAGACCATCTCCACGCTCTTAAAAACGTCTCGTAAAAGAGGATCACCCCTGGAGCGTGTCACAAAAACATCACGCTGGTCCTGCCTCTAAAATAGCATTTGTTTGCATTTCAGGTTTTTTCAGGGAGCTACAGGTTGGATAATATATATATATTTAAATATAAATATATGTGAAGCTCGAAAAATTTTAATATCGTGCAAAAGTTTATTTATTTCAGTAATTCAACTTAAAAGGTGAAACTAATTTATTATATAGACTCATTACATGCAAAGTGAGATATTTCAAGCCTTTATTTGTTATAATTTTGATGATTATGGCTTACAAAATAAAAAACCCAAATTCAAAATTAGAATATTGTGAAAAGGTTTTCAAAGCTGTAAGCCAAATCATCAACATTATAACAAATAAATGCTTGAAATATCTCACTTTGCATGTAATGAGTCTATATAATATATTAGTTTGACCTTTTTAAGTTGAATTACTGAAATAAATGAACTTTTGCACAATATTAAACATTTTCGAGTTTCACCTGTACAGTATAAATGGCGCCAATGTTAAATGTTAACTGTATTGCAAAACTATGTGTAAAGATGGACATATATTATATATAACTTTATCTGCATACATACAATACTATATAATGCAATATATACTATAAAGCAAATCTTAACTGTATACTCATACTATTTTCACTATACTAAACTCATACACCATAAAGTATATATTAGCAATACTAACTATATTATGGCCCTAATAAATGCAACTGTGAGGCCAGGCCAGATATTGAGATATTAATAAACACACTAACATCAGAAACATGTGAATAGCAGCACTATAGAAATGAATGTGACTTGACTTAAAGGTGCAGTCTGCATAATTTAGCCAAAATGTCCATTGTCAGTCGTGTAGTAATGCATGAAGCTTTATTTGTCAATGTGGTCATCAACCTGCGAGACCAACTTGAACATGAGCGAATTCTGCATGAGCACTTTTTTTTTTTTTTTTGCATAAAACCCTAGATTGCGGATTCCTATTGAAATGACATGAACTTGACCAAGCAATGGTAAACATGACTGCAATCCACTGGACTGGTCAGACACGCAAGATCATCTCTGGGAGAGATTAATTCAGGTTAATTTTTACGCTGTTTATCCATTTTGAATTTGGTGTTGGAGTTGCTGTCTTGTGCTAGTCATTGTTGTTCCTCTATAAAGTGCTGTGAATTAATTACCCAGCACGAACGGGCCCTCGCTGATTCTCTTGGCAGGAAACATTCCTTCTTTTCCACCCTGCGGCTCCTGATGAAGTTTAGGGTTTTGTTTCCAGCTGCCTCTGAGCGTTCCCAAGCTCCCATGCTGAGAAACGCACGTCAGGTTGAGCTCTGGAGCAAAAAGTGCTGTCTTCCCTAAAGCAGTGGGCATCTCTGAGACCGCTCTCCTCATGTCTCGACAGGTCATGGTATGTGTCGAATGCGTGCTCGGGGGACTCTAATAACAAAGGACAGTGAAACACACCTGTCACATTTTTTGGGAGATTTGCAGGTAAACACACGGGATCCTGGATGGCGTGTTTGCTTGCACACCTCTATGGATCGGGATTCGGGATGACAGGCGCTCGTTCCAGGATGTTTACGGCTGTCGGTTATTCGCCTGACGTCATGACTGGATTTGATAAACAGCTCTGTCTGATGCCACACTGTTTTTTTGTTGTCTCTGCCAGGGATCATATCTGCTAAAGCTTGCCTTTATTCACATGCAGAGAGGATATTTCACACCGGAGCTCATCTCAATAACTGTAACTGATCAAACAAACATGCTTTGAATATAAATGAGTGTGCTAGGTTTGCATTTCAGTTTGCTGCTGCTGTCTT
The DNA here is from genome assembly GCF_949152265.1 of Phoxinus phoxinus. Lineage (NCBI taxonomy): Eukaryota > Metazoa > Chordata > Actinopteri > Cypriniformes > Leuciscidae > Phoxinus > Phoxinus phoxinus. Next base: position 37,532,657 of record NC_136879.1, read on the forward strand.
CAACTTGTTTTTTGGTGGCATGTTAATGAGAAGACCAGATTAACAAGACTTTGGAAACTCATTAGTGCATTAACAAATGAGCAGCAATACATTTGTCACAGTATTTATTATTCTTTGATAATGTTAGTTAATATAAGAACAACTCTTCAGTGTTAGTTCATGTTAGGTCAGGTCTATTAAATAATAACTGACAGTTAATAACAAGTGAAATGGTGATAGGTTGAGAATTGTTTGATATTTCTCGCCTCAGTTTGAATGAGAGAAGGACCACTGCAGTTATCCGGCTGTGTCTCTCCTCCTCTCTTCTTCAGCATCCATCAGCTCTTCCCTGAACGGGTCATGCCTGACTGCTCCCGCTGGAGAGTGTGTGAATGTGACGTGTCCTCATGGCCTCGTGATATAGAGCGGTTATTTTCCCTGTCGTAGGAGCTTGTGTGTTTTGATTTGTGTTGGTTAAGGAACGACACGGCCATTAGTTACAGCTAAACCGGCTCACAGGATGGTTTATGTCTTTACTTAGAGGAGAGAATATGTCTTCTGAGTTATCTATCTATCTATCTATCTATCTATCTATCTATCTATCTATCTATCTATCTATCTATCTATCTATCTATCTATCTATCTATCTATCTGTCTGTCTGTCTGTCTGTGTCTGTCTGTCTGTCTGTCTATCTGTCTGTCTGTCTGTCTGTCTGTCTATCTTCTATCTATATTCTGTCTGTCTATCTATCTATCTGTCTGTCTATCTATCTATATCTATCTTCTATCTATCTATCTATCTATCTATCTATCTATCTATCTATCTATCTATCTATATTCTGTCTGTCTATCTATCTTCTGTCTGTCTGTCTGTCTGTCTCTATCTATCTATCTATCTATCTATCTATCTATCTATCTATCTATCTATCTATCTATCTATCTATCTATCTATCTATCTATCTATCTATCCATCCATCCATCCATCTTCTATATGTCTATCTATCTATCTATCTATCTATCTATCTATCTATCCATCCATCCATCCATCCATCCATCCATCCATCCATCCATCCATCCATCCATCCATCCATCCATCCATCCATCCATCCATCCGTCCGTCCGTCCGTCCGTCCGTCCGTCCGTCCGTCCGTCCGTCCGTCCGTCCGTCCGTCCGTCCGTCCGTCCGTCCGTCCGTCCGTCCATCCATCCATCCATCCATCCATCCATCCATCCATCCATCCATCCATCCATCCATCCATCCATCCATCCATCCATCCATCCATCCATCCATCCATCCATCCATCCATCCATCCATCCATCCATCCATCCATCCATCCATCCATCCATCCATCCATCCATCCATCCATCCATCCATCCATCCATCCATCCATCCATCCATCCATCCATCCATCCATCCATCTATCTATCTATCTATCTATCTATCTATCTATCTATCTATCTATCTATCTATCCATCTTCTATCTATCTATCTATCTATCTATCTATCTATCTATCTATCTATCTATCTATCTATCTATCTATCTATCTATCACAGTTGAGATTTATCATGATGATCGTTTTGTAACTTCACATTCATGTAATAATATATGGGTCAGATGATGTAGGCAGCTCTTTAAAGCTCAGCCTGAGGCCCGTGGGCACATGGAGCTGATGTCCTGAACTCTCATGTTTTTACCCATGAGCACTTGCTCTTCGCTGCTGTAGTGTGAGAATTTTGCTCAAGCACTCGGGGTTGTTGCTGGCCCTGTGCTCGAGTGCTTTCTATTTTAGTGTTATCCTCATGGTTTATGCTAGCATGTGTATTACCATCAGTGAAGAGCTGGCCCTGTTTCCACAGAGACACGGGAGATCTTCTCAGTGTTTTACGTTTCCGGGAGTTTAGCGCCATCGTGCACCGGCATGGGATTATTCGGACACATTTTATGACTCGGCACAGAAAAGGTCAGCATACCAACGAGACATAGAGACTGTGAGAATGGTACATAGACAGGAGACTTTTGTTTTTACATTGTACAGTTTACATTACATTTTACATCCAGAAAAATATATAAACATCAATACAACGAGATTACTTTTGACTTGATATTGAGATTAGTTTTAAAAGAATGTGTGTTGTATATCTGTATTTTCTCACTCTTTTGGGAATTTTTTTATTTTTTTTAAAATGTTGTTCGTCTTATAAATTAGATCATAATTTAACAAGCTAAAAGTGAGAGGAATGAGGAACAGATGAGACACACACGCCAATCAAGTACCCAGTTTTGTTCCCGCTTTCCTCAGACGTACTCCTGTCAGCTTCCCTGCTCTTTATGTGCCAAACATGAACGCTGCGTCCTAGTCCTGATGCTTTGGTTGGGTTTGCAGTTGTGTTAGCAGCAGCATCATGAGCCTTTACGACCGTCTCTCAGCTCCGCTGCACACAGATCCCAGATCAGCTCCGGTGTGTTAGTAGGAGAGAATCTAAAACCGCTCCAAGCGGATCCCTCTGGTTCCTGCCGTCTATAGGAAGCTCTGAGATTCACTTCTTGAAACTAAAGGCCTTGATATACTCTTTTTCGTTCTTCGCTTAGGGGTAAAAAGAAGTTTTAAAACCTTTACCTCTGCAATTCATCACTCCAGTTACATTTAAAGTTGAAACTCGAAAAATTATAATATCGTGCAAAAGTTAATTTATTTCAGTAATTGAACTTAAAAAGGTGAAACTTTATATATTATATAGACTCATTACATGCAAAGTGAGATATCTCAAGCCTTTATTTGTTATAATTTTGATGATTATGGCTTAAAGCTTATAAAAACCTTTTCTTAATATTCTAACTTTGAAATTGGGGTTTTCATAAGATGTAATTATAACAAATAAAGGCTTGAAATATCTCACTTTGCATGTAATGAGTCTATATATTATATTAGTTTCACCTTTTAAGTTGAATTACTGAAATAAATGAACTTTTGCACGATATTATAATTTTTCGAGTTTCACCTGTATATATACACTTTATACAATATATTGCTTTAAAGTAAGCAGCTTTACAGTATTAACACACACAAAAAAACAGTGTCACTTTCGATTATAATTATAACTTCAGTTTCTAGTGTAAAGCAGCTCTCCAGTGTGTTCATGCTTGTACTCACGTCTCATTCAGGTTTGGATCATTTTTGGGTGAACTATCCCTGTACTGTTGATTGATCATATTTCACCGGAAAATAAACATTCAAAACATTTACTCGCCCTCGTGTGTATCCAATTATGTATGACTTTCTTTCTCCTGTTCTGCACAGAATAAGCTATTTCTGCAAAAACACATAATAAAAGTGGCACATCCTATCCTACTATCCTATATAAACACAAATGCTACATTCTAAATCTTCTGAAATCATATGATAGCTTTGTGTTTAGAATGTTATTAACTGTTATTAATTATAATATTAACTGTTATTAACTGTATTAAGTGTTGTCATCTCAAATGGAGACATGCACATTTACAAACTTGCGACAATCAGTTATGTCTAATTTAACACGAGAAAGCCAATGTTGTTTCATTGCAAACATTGCACTTTGCAAAAGTGTTTGAAAACTAAGAAGTTTGAAACTAAGCAACTAAGTTTGCAAACGAGATGTGTTTAATAACATAAGCTGTCATATAATAACATATGTCATGTGTCTGGAGCTGCAATTCTACACTGACCTTGAGTTGGTGATATTAACGCTTGTTTATTTATTTATGGTTGGTTTTTGCTATGAGGGGATCCAATGAGAAAATTCTGCATGAATAGGCTTTTTTACTTCAGAATATGCAGAATAATCATGAAACTAATCTCAGTGGAGTGACTTCTTTGTGTTTCTTGCGGATCTAATGCCATCGGATCAGTGTGTGTCAGGAAATTTAGCGCATGTCTCTCCACTGCATATTAATGTCTGGGAATATTTGTTTTTAGTTTAATCATTTTTGAGCATGCTATTCATTAGTGTACAGTGTGTGTTAACTGACCTCTCTCTCATACCGAATGAAAAATGGGCCTTCTGGATTTCATTGTGTATATATTCCCATTCATGCTGCTGTTTATTAGAAGCAGCAGTTACCGCAGGTTGATATATCTGCGACCACACACACACACACACACACACACAGCCTCTCGTGTGGCGGCTCAGAGTGAAGTCCGTCATCTTGCGTTTGTTGAATCTGTCCAGAGCGCCTGAACATGTGTGGTCTCTCCAACCACAGCGGCGGATCTCTTCCATCGCTCTCTCGTTCTAATTCTGTCATATTTCTCGGTGGTTAGTCTAATTTTATCCCACAACCGCGCTTACCCTTGTGCCGCCTCAGAAACTGCTGTGTTTGGATTCTTTTGGATAGCAAATTTATAACTCTCGTGCCTTCTCTTCTCTTTTTTTCCAGATTGTGTAAGTCATCGGTAACGGCAGGAGCTGATCTGTATGCAGAGTGAAGTCTATCATGACCGTGATGTCATTGCCACACCGCAGGTAATATCTGAAGCAGTCGCCAGCACCCGTCACACTCAACTAATGCCACTCTGCAAATGCGTGTGTGAAACTCATTCAGCCTGAATACGATCTCACTATGAATGAATTTAAGAATATATCAAATCTCATTTTATTTTTTAATGTATGGTATTATATTGAAGTTTACTAAGTATATAATTCTATAAGTAAAATAAATAAATATGCATATATACACCTTTTGCTTGAATTATTATTATTATTATTGAATAATAATTGTGTGTGTGTGTGTGTGTGTGTGTGTGTGTGCGCATTTATGTTTGTGTGTGTGTGTGTGTGTGTGCATTTATGTTTGTTTGTGTGTGTGTGTGTGTGTGTGTGTGTGTGTGTGTGTGTATATATATATTTAAATTATATTAATTTTAATTATAGGTTTTGTTTGTGTATGTAAAAAAATATTATATGTATTGGAATTAGTATTTTTTTATTATGTAAAATGTATATTATTTATATATATATATATATATATTAATTCAGTAGCAATAAAGCATATTTTCAGTAATAATTTATACAAATATTTTGATATATATATTTCAATAATTAGTTTGTTTAGGTTTGTTTACACAGATTTTTGTTGACTTTTCAGAGGCAGCATAAATGCAATCCAATAATTGTCCTTAATTATATATATATATATATATATATATATATATATATACTTTTTTTTATATGTTAATATATTTAATTCATATTTTCATATATTTAAAAGTATTACTTTTTAAAATAATACTTAAAAATGTCATAATGTTTATCCTTAACTACACACTACACAGTACAATATCCACTTAACTGTCATTAAAATAGTAACAGTGAAAAAAAAAGTCTTAATTTCGTTGCATGACCTCTGTGTGTGTGTGTGTGTGTGTTTGTTTGTTTGTGTGCTGCAGATCCTGAGCCATGGGTAACGCAGAAAGTCATAGTGGCGGCCATGGTTATTATGGAGCCGGTCAGCGGCACCTCTCCCGTAAGCACATGTCCCGCTCGCTCCGTCTGTCCAGCAAGCAGACGTACTGTTCCCGGCGAACGCCTTCCGGAAAGCCGGAGCACCGCAACTCCGAGACCAGCACGCGCTCCAGCAGCACTCCCAGCATCCCGCAGTCCCTCGCCGACCACGGCCTGGAGCCCTTCAACGACTCCGACATGCTGCCCGACTTCAGCAGCCCCATTTGGGTGGACCGCGTGGCCATGAATCTCAGACCCGTGTCCTTCCACAACCATCCGGCACATTCTCCCACACCGTCCCACACCGGCACCGCCAAACAGGCCTCACAGGACGACGACGCCAAGCCACCAGAGGACACGACTCTGCACACACGGGACGGCTCTCAAGACGGCTCCAGCTTCAAGAAGAAGCGCTCCAAGTCTGCGGACATGTGGAGGGAGGACTCGCTGGAGGTGTCCTTATCCGACATGAGCCAGGAGCACCTGACCAGCACCGAGGAGATCGGAGACACTCCTGAAGACTGTGAAGCCCGCCGCCAGGAGCTGCTGGACTCAAACCGCGCCAATTCCTTAGACGGGCTCTACGGACCGAAGAGTCCCACTTGCAGGCCGACACATGGACGCTATGCCAAATGGCACAAAGGTGGGACTACAAGCAGAGAAGGGGACGAGGATAAAATGATCTCGCCCTGTGAGGACGATGTTGCGGCTTACGCCGCATATACACTGCCCTGCCGCCGCTCTCACTGTCTGTCCGAGGGACCCACCAATCAGCAAGCAGCCATGCAAGGGAGGCGGGCTCAAACCATACAGGTGAGTTTTGCTTGGCTTGCCCCGCCCACTGTGAAATCTGATTGGTCCCTGTTTAATGTTACTTGATATTATTCCCCATATATACGTTCTGATTGGCTGTGATTGTGATGTATCCTGGGTTATTATTGCATACTAAAACTTAAACCGCAAGAAAACATTTGCTTTTAGTTTCGGCAAGACATAGCATGGTTTATTTTCACAACTTGTAACTTGATGTACTAAAATAACTATATATAGACCTATTAAAAAAAGTAATAAAAATAACACATAACAAAATTACTAAACTTTAACTAAAATAAAAATATAAATAGAAACTGATTAAAATTGTATCTATAAAATTGTCAAATAAAAATAATTTTTTGTAATTTATGTTTAATTATTAAACTTACAAATACCATAATATTTTTATAATTAGTGTTTTTTTATGTAAAATATGTATACATCATTTTTTTTATAATGTATGGGTACTTTTATTTTATTTTATCTATATAAAATATAAATACCATTATATGTTATCATTATTTGTTTTTTATATTCTATCTAATAAACATACTTGATATAAAAATACCATTATATTTTTGTCACTTTACACAAACATTTGATTGTGATAATTATAAGATATATAATATAACAATGATGTAAGCAATATTGTCCCGTTCAGTGTAGTTTACTAAGTGGAAACACTCAAAAACAGAAACTGAGAAAGGTTTCAGATGTTAGTAAAGTGAAGTGTAGCTGAGTACTTTTGAAACGGTTGCTTCCTTGTAGTTTAATTATAACTAGCTTCTCCAAAACTAATGTAATCATGCATTAAATATTGAGAGGGAGAAGAACACACACACACGGGATAAGAAAAACATGTACACACACACTCTCACTCACTCACACACACTCGCTCACACATGCGCACACACACACTCTCACACACACACACACACACACACAGGATAGAAAAACATGTACACACACACACACACACTCACTCACTCACTCACACACACACACATACTCACTCACTCACGCACGCACGCACACACACACACACACATACACACACACACACACACACACACACACACACACACACACACACACACACACACACACTACTACTACTGTGACTTGTTGCTATTTTCTATGTGATCACATGATCTCCACTATTTGTTCTCCTATTGGTCGCCACCGCACCATGTTAGATATTTACATAACTCAGTACAACTTTGAGGATACTGATGTTGTTTCAAATGAGCAAATCTCATTGAAAATGAACGGCTTTGTTAAAATGATTAGGGTCATTCACTCTCAGTGTGTGTGTAATGTTGTCCTAGTGTAGGTGTACAGTAGGGAATTTCACTATGAATGTTCGCTGCGGTTAATCCCCCAGAATCCATCAGAATCTCCTCATGTAGAGACTGTATTTATGAATGACTCATTTGTGTGTGAGTTCACACAAACCCCACTATTGTTTCACATCAGACAGTGTTATGATTTCACTTGAAGCTCATAGATAAAGTATGTCTATAAAAAACAAACAATTATAAAAAAAAAAAAGTTGTATATTTGTATAAATAAAATATATAAAAAACATTTGTGATTTATATTTTACATTTTATAGATGTAAATTTTTTTTTTTACAAATATAGCTGTATTTATTTTTTGTATACCTAGATATAATAAACAATAACTATAAAGATGATAATATTCTGAATATTTATCGATAAAATATAAAAAAACTAATAATTAATTGTTTATTTTATATATTTTTTAAACATAAAAAATCCATAAAATATTACAAATTTAATTGTATTCATATTTTATACATTTATAGATAAAATGTAAAAAATACCATTACACTACCATGGTTATTTGGACATCATTTTAAAGGACGTGTTCTGTTTTTTTTATTTGTTTTGTTTTTTGCAGTACCTTGTAAATAAATACCATGATATATATTAAAGTACCATGGTATTAACATCACTTTACCACAGTACATTCCTATAGACGCTCTAACTGCCATTCACTGTGATGTGTGTTGACAGTCACAGTGCATTGTGGGTAGTGGGCTGTCAGAGTGTCCATATGGTGGTGGTTATTTTGTTCTGATGATCCAGATCCTGGAGTCAGACTTCTGTGAGAACAGCTCGCTTCTTTTGTCATGCTAATGAGCTGTAACTGACAGAGGAGCGGGATTGAGAGAAAGAGAATGAGGAAAGGTAGAGAGAGTTGAGGTCTAGATTTATATTTGACTATGTTTCTTGCATATATACAGTATGCGTGTGCACGCATGCATACACACGTGTTTCAGTAATGTAGGCATTTGCTACAGCAACTAAGAAAAAGGATAAAACCAGGAAATCCCTGTGACTCTTCCTCCCTTTGAGGCACCATCGGTGAAGATGAATGGCATGCCGGGCCGCACAGTCCAGTCATGTGACTCCCGCTAGATGCCGGGTTTGGTGGCTAATATCCCATCATTCCCCATCATTAGTACAGAGTGGTATTGTACAGTCAACTTTACAGCGCTATAAGTTGTCGGTTCAGACAGTGCTGTGGTCTCTCTCTCTTCACCATCTCTAAAGCCCCTTTCACACAGAGATTCCGGAAAATACACGGATAATGTGACCCGGGATTTGTCCCGGGATTGTTTGATTTTGGTTCATTCACACTGCCGGTAATTTTCTGGAATCTGTGCGTGCGTCTGTTCACACACAACCCGTAAAGACATGTGACATCGATGTGACATAATGTCTCCAGCGTCTTAAGTTTGCGATTTCTCTCTCGCTAGTGCATTTTTTTTTTCTGATTCGATCATAAACTCGCGCATTACGTACCGCTTCACTAGCTGGCGAACGATCCCAGCTTCAGCGTCAGCTTCGACACACACCTTACAGCTTTTGTTCACACAGAGCGCGTTCCGGGACTGATCCCGGCAATGTTACTAGGTCCTCATCCCGGCATCAATCCCAGGACGTGTTTGCGTTCACACAGAAGGCACTCTAGCAATTTTACGGCAATTTCCCGGGATCAACACGATCAAACATGTTCACTTCAGCACGTCCACCACTTCTGATGACACAGCGTGCTCCGGACAACAGGTAGGAGGAATGAAGACGTGTTGGAGAAGTGCGTGGAAAATTTAGTCTTTATCTTTCAGTCTGTCCAAATCAAATGAAGTGAGTGTCATGTTTAGATGTTATTTTATGTTTCTATGCATTGTAGAGTTATTTACTACTTAAGGGGATCACTTTGGTTTCATTCTAATGGTTTTGAAAGTGCTTTATAAATAAAAGTTGAGTTGAGAAACTCTTCATTTGAGGGTTTCTGAAAACACTTGTATCTCACAGTGACCTTTATTCTTCCCGTGTGTGTTCAGGATGTGACGGCGGGAGACGGCAGTGATTATGAGGACAGTGGTATCGACGGGCTGACGGGGGACAGCGAGGCGTCTCAGCATCAGGCTCGCCGCTATAAGACCATGTCTGCGTCGTTCTCCGTCTACTCCACGTCAGCAGGGGGCGCTTTCACCGGGAGCGACAGCGGGAGCAGCAGCGGGGCCGGAGCGGCACCCTCCGATGGCACACAGGTGGACAATATCATATATTACTTCTTCTTTTATACTAATGCCTTAAAATATATACACATACATACAGGTGAAACTCAAAAATGTTTAATATCGTGCAAAAGTTAATTTATTTCAGTAATTCAACTTAAAAGGTAAAACTAATATAATATATAGAGTCATTACATGCAAAGTGAGATATTTCAAGCCTTTATTTGTTATAATTTTGATGATTATGGCTTACAGCTTATGGAAACCTTTTCACAATATTATAATTTTGAATTTGGGGTTTTCATAATCATCAAAATTATAACAAATAAAGGCTTGAAATATCTCACTTTGCATGTAATGAGTCTATATATTATATTAGTTTTACCTTTTAAGTTGAATTACTGAAATAAATGAACTTTTGCATGATATTCAAATTTTTCGAGTTTCACCTGTATATCATGTCACAATATATCGCAATACAAAAATGCAACAATATGTATTGTGTATAGTTCACCCAAAATAAAAATTAAGGTGTGAGAAAAAAAAATCAAGTTTTATTAAACTACTATATATAAATGTTGAATATAATGTATAATTTGTGGGTCCTGATAATGCCAAATATCTGTACCAGTAAAAAGTGGCCTACATTATTTTAAATATATCTCGTACAGAATATATATATATTCAGTATTTTCAGCCTCAGAATCATGAATATTTATATTCTGGTGTCATTATTGTCCTGTGCATTGGGTTATAAACACCAAATCCAAGACTATTCATTTACACCCACAATGTAATGCCAAATTTAGCATTTTAATCAACAGTCATTTTTTTATTAACCTTTTATCATAGGTCTTGGTGTATCGCAATAATAATATAATATCGTGATATGTATCGAATCGTGACATGAGGGTATTGTTACACCCCTAGTAAAAATACATTAATATTAGATAGTTGCAACGTCAGTGCATTTGCAGCTGGCCATGAACAAACATTGCAGCAACTAAGTAATGTCAATTAAAATAAAAAAAATATAAATAAAAATGTCGTTTGCAAAATATGCGGTGTTTTTGTTAATTCCACTAGGTGCCACTAGTGTTGCAGAAACTACATACTTCACCTTTAAATAAATATTTATTTATTCATAAAGTTTCAGAGGTGTCTAACACTATTATATTTTATTGTAATATAATGAAGAGTCGTGACGTGATATTCACCATGACCACACCTGCAGTAGGCAAATTAAAAAACATATATATTTATATATATATCAAGTGGAAAAAAAATATTTTATGTATTATTTATTTATTTATTTATATATAAGTAAATAATAATTTATAAATACATTTTCTATGTACATTCCACAAAAAACAGTGCAAAAAAAAGTATGTCTGGCCTGTTTGGTGCCTCTGGAACATCTTGGTATTTATTCATATATATATATATATATATATATATATATATATATATATATATATATATATATATATATATATATATATAATTTAAAAAATGGGTAAATAAATATAATAATACACCAAGATGTTTCGGAGAGGCGCCAAACGCTTTTACATTTTAATGAAATATTAGGAAAACCGATTTGAAATGATAAATGGTACATTATGTACAGTAAGAGATCAGAGACTTTAATTAAGAATGTAAATAGGGTAAATTTTATGACCAAAAGCACTTTATTTCCCGCAAGACCAGAGGTAGACAAGTGAATTGTTATTTGTAAGTTTTGTGATGTGGTTTAGCATCTGTACGTTGATAACAGTCGTGCGGGACCTGTGTGTGTGTGTGTGTGTGTGTGTCTGATCAGGGAGTCTATGAGAACTTCCGTCAGGAGCTGGAGCAGAACGTGAGCCCGGCCGAGGTTCCCGAGGAGAGAAGCTCAGCGTTCAGTGATGAGCAGAGCAGTGTGACCCTGAGCTCCGCTTACCACACCGACCCGCTGCTGAACGTGGCCGCCGTACAGGGAACGGTGCGCAAAGCCGGACGCCTCGCCGTCAAAAACTTCCTGGTGCATAAAAAGAACAAGAAGGTGGAGCTCGCCCCACGCCGCAAGTGGAAGAGCTACTGGGTGTCCCTCAAAGGTGTGTGTGTGTGTGTGTGTGTGTGTGTGTGTTATTTCTGTGTTACAATTATTATTATCACATAAGAACTTGACTTGGAACTAGAATTAAAGATTATAGTTTGGATGAGCAAACTATAAAAACACTTTTGAAAGTAACATGGAGCTTCAAATAACTATTGTGATTGAATGAATCATTCATTCAAGAGATTCGTTCAAAAAACACTGATTCATCCATTAATGAAACAAGCAAAGTATTTATAATGATATTAATCATATATTGCTATATAATACTAAAGTTAAGTATTAATAACCATCAGCATTGGCGTGTTCCACCTCTTTAGGTGACGGCTTACAAAATAAATTTGTCAGTGTTCGTTTAATCTTCGGTGGTCAGCTCGCTGTCACGTGACAACGGAGCGCAGTGAAAGAGAGTGGGAGTGATTGACAGCTAATATTAACCAATCTGCTTTAAACTTAAGAACGTAAGGATGAAGTTTGATTGGTTATGTAACGTAGGATAGGCCACAGTGTATCAGCGCACACACTGTGCAGTAATTTGCGAACGTTTTGTAGAGAAATTAAAACAGGTCGCACCACAACCATTATTTGCACTCGCACAAATGCTCCCAAAATGGTCGCAATTTCGAGCCTTGGTGTGTGTGTGTATGTGTGTGTTGTGTTTCTGAAAAGATGTGAGCGGTTATCTGACACCACAAACAGGTTTTACAACTTCCCGTGAAAGCGTTTGAAAGAGAAGGGGACGATTATGTTTGTTGTGTTATATGGGAAGGTCCAGAAAAAGATCTGCAGAATTAAAACGCCTATCATTCACTGGTCACCACTGACACACGTTTATTACATATTCTGGCCAATTTGATGTTTTCAGCTACTAATAGGAGTAAAAACATATAATATTGTGAAATTTGTACAATTTAAAATAAAAAATGTAATATATATCAGAATTTGCAGCACAATTTCTCCAGCCTTTAGTGTCTCATGATCCTTCAGAAATGATTATAATATGCTGATTTGCTGCTTGTTATAATTTCATTTAAGGCCATCATGAATTAAATTGAAATTGCAATAGTCCTTTTGTTCCTTATTGTGATGTATATCCAAGGTATAAACGTATAAACAGCTTCTTGAACGAGAATAAATATAGGGCGGGACTTGATTTTGTCTATGGGGATTTGATTGGATGGTTGGATGGTTGTGGTTTGCTATTGGTCGATCTCATGTGAGTGACAGGTTGTCCCGCCCTCACGCCAAGTTAACACATCAGAGAAGAGATATCACCGGTTTTGATTAAAGATTACGAGGAGGGCATATAAATAAAAAAACGAATGATGTGCAGGGATAAATCATTTATAATAAATAAATACTGCAATATGGCATATAAAAAAAAAACCCAAGATTTGTCAATTTTTCTTTTTTGTTAACTTTAATTGGTTTTAAGTTAATTTCCTTCCCAGAAAAAAAATACATCTTACTGACCTCAACTGGATCCTGATGTAATTGATACATGCAAAGTATTGACATGTTAGAAAGCTCTGTAGTTTTGGCAGCCAGCAGTGTGAAAACAGAACAAAATCAAAGCTAAAACATTTCCAATTAGTGTGTGTACATTAGATTGGATTTTATGTAAGAAAGCAGCGCTGCATTTCTTTTTTTGGCCACTGGAGTGCAGAGTTCAATCAATAAAGCCGTAAAACTGCAATCTATTGGACATCCTGCTCCCGTTCCCCTGGAAACAGCGGCTGAGTCTGTAGTGTTAATTGAACTCACATTAACTCCTGTATGATGCTTGAGTGATTGTTTTAATTTGTCCTCCCAGGATGCACTCTGTTTTTCTACGAGACAGACGGGCGATCGGGCATCGATCACAACAGCATCCCTAAACATGCCGTGTGGGCCGAGAACAGCATCGTCCAGGCCGTCCCAGAACACCCCAAAAAAGATTTCGTCTTCTGCCTGAGCAACTCGCTCGGAGACTCCTTCCTTTTTCAGGTAACTGTGGAAAACCCTGTTCAGATACTAATATTGAACTGAGAGATTCATATGTAAACATTTGACTCACTGTTATGTTCAGAATGGAATAGTAACATACTTGCTGCATACTACACCATATGAGTCACATGGGTCAATTTTTTGAAAGTGAGATTTATACATAATCCAAAAGATGAATAAATAATCTTTCCATTTATGTATGGTTTGTTAGGATAGGACAATATTTGGCCGAGATACAACTATTTGACAATCTGGAATCTGAGGGTGCAAAAATATCGCCTTTAAAGTTGTGCATTTATGTTCACGATTTTGCATTAACTCACTAAAATAAATGTTTTATATACTTATGGTAGGAAATTTACGAAATATCTTCATGGAACATGATCTTTACTTAATATCCTAATGATTTTTGGCATAAAAGAATCGATCATTTTGACTCAATACAAAATGCCACAAATATACCCGTGCGACATGTGACTGGTTTTGTGATCCAGGGTCACATATACTACTTTTGACCTAATCTAGTTGCCTAATAAACCATGTTTATTGTTGACTCTTGACAAATTTCTTCCTCTTTCGAGGTCAATTTGGATACAAGCGTCTCCTAAATGCATCTAAATGTCATTTTTTTACAGTGTGCATCATGTCAAAATAAACAGTAGTTTGCTACTTTGTTGTCAAGGCCCAACAAATCATGTGGCTCATTTAATTATTAATACTAAAAATGTATTTCAAAGTCAAAACTCTCAGCTATTAGCTACTAATTAAGGGTGTAACAGTATATCGTGTCACAATATATTGCAAAATTGTGTATACAGTAGTTCAAAAAATCAAGTTTACAGAGTTTTAGTTCAGTTCAGTTCAGTTCAGTTCAGTAATACTTTATTAATCCCCAAGGGGAAATTCTTTGTCACAATTGCCCACAACAATAAATATTATAAGAACATATTCTTTCAATCTAATGTTCCAGTGAACAAGGGAATAAATAACTAAAATATTACACATTCATTTTAAAACAGGTCAGATTAAGCAATTAATGTTGCACAGCAACAAAAATATTAACAATTAAAAAAACTAACTGATGGTTCCTGTGTCAGACACTCAGAGGGTAGAATTATAAAGCTTAATGGCCACTGGCAGAAATGACTTCCTGTGGCGCTCAGTGGTACATTTTGGGAGAATAAGTCTTGCACTGAAAGTGCTCCTGTGTTTGAGTAGCAGCTCATAGAGTGGATGGGAGACATTACCCAAGATGACATTCAGTTTGGACAGCATCCTCCTTTCTGACACCACCGATAAGGAGTCAAGCTCAACCCCCACCACATTACCGGCTTTACGGATCAATTTATTCAGTTTATTTGCATCTGCCACCCTCAGTCTGCTTCCCCAGCATGCGACCGCATATAGGATAGCACTAGCTACCACCGATTCGTAGAACATCTGCAGCATCCTCCTGTCAATGTTAAAGGACCTTAGCCTCCTCAAAAAATAGAGACGGCTTTGGCCCTTCTTGTAAAGCGCTTGAGTGTTCTTAGCCCAGTTCAGTTTATTGTCTATGTGCACTCCCAGGTATTTATAATCCTCCACAATGTCGACGGGGACCCCCCTGATTGAAATAGGGGTCACCGGTATATATTTTTTCCTCCTTAGATCCACAACAAGTTCTTTGGTCTTTGTCACGTTGAGCTGCAGATGGTTCTGATCACACCATGTAACAAAGTCCCTCACCGCAGCTCTATACTCCGTCTCGTCACCCTTACTGATACATCCAACCACAACAGAATCGTCAGAGAACTTCTGAAGATGGCAGGATTCTGTGTGATAGCTAAAGTCGGTGGTGTAAATTGTGAATAGGAAGGGAGAGAGTACAGTCCCTTGCGGGGCCCCAGTATTGCTGATCATGATGTCTGATACACAGTGTGGAAGGCGTACATACTGTGGTCTACCAGTCAGGTAGTCAACAATCCAGGACACAAGGGGGGCATCCACCTGCATTGCTGTCAGCTTCTCTCCCAGCAAGGCCGGCCGAATGGTGTTGAAAGCACTGGAGAAGTCAAAAAACATGACCCTCACAGTGCTATCCGGCTTGTCCAGGTGGGCGTAGATGCGATTGAGCAGGAAGATGATGGCATCCTCTACTCCCAGTCGAGGCTGGTAGGCAAACTGGAGTGGGTCCAGTATAGATTTAACCATGGGCCGCAGCTGGTCCATGACCAGTCTCTCCAGGGTCTTCATCATGTGGGAGGTCAGTGCCACGGGTCTGTAGTCCTTGGAGTTACTTGGACGAGGCGTTTTTGGCACAGGAATGACAGTACTACATTAAACTACTATATATAATGTTGAATATAATGTATAATAATGCAACGGGGGAATATTTGTGGGTCCTGATAATGCCAAATATCTGATGTTGCCTGTAAAAAGTGGCCTACATTATTTAAAATATATCTAGTCAGTGAAAGAGTGCAAGCATATTCGTCTAAAATAATTCAGTATTTTCAGCATCAGAATCATGAATATTTATATTCTGGTGTCACTACTGTCCTGTGCATTGGGTTATAAACACCAAATCCAAGACTGTTCATTTACACCCACAATGTAATGCCAAATTTTAAATTTTAGTCATTTTTAGTCATTTTAGTAAAAAAATGTGTTAATCTTTTATCATATGTCTTGGTAATAATATTTTATTGTGAGTTCAGTATCATGATATGTATCGAATCTTGATATGAGGGTATTATTACATCCTTACTAATAACTTTATCACTCTGAGAATGGAAAGTCAAGTTGATTGCATTGCATTGTGGGATGCCGTGGTTAACCAGGTGGAATACCAGCTATTCCTTGCATACAGAGAATTTGCCTACCGTGCACCAAATACATCCCACATACCGCAAGAAATAGTGAGACCAGTATGTTAATATGCTTTTTAACCTTTGACCTGTAGACCTGCAGTCAGACAGAGCTTGAAAACTGGATCACGGCCATCCACTCAGCCTGTGCCGCGGCCTTCGCCCGCCAGCATCACCGCGAAGACACCGTGCGTCTGCTGCGCGCGGAGATACGAAAGCTGGAGCAGAAGATCGACATGGATGAGAAGATGAAGAAGATGGGAGATATGCAGCTCTCTGCTGTCACCGACTCCAAGAAGAGGAAGACCATTCTGGAGCAGGTTATTGATTGGTTATTTACAATGTTTGGGTCCAAATTACATACAATACAACACATTCAGAGTCAGATCATCCACTGAAAGTGAAATACAGCACCAAGCAGCATAACCACTGCCAATCTGAACATATTTGATGTTGAGGTGCACTCAGTAGTTTTTACCTCATTCATATATATGTGTATATTTTTGTATTATTTTATAAAAAAAAATATGGATTTGTGGGCAGAGCGAGATTAAAATGGAAACAAATGACAGACAAAATGTCTGGACGTTCAAAATTGTTGTTGCTTGAATCTGGTTAAGACAAAACGTGCTAGTTTTACATAGATGTCGAATAGTCTTTGTTCTGTTTTGTTTCCCGTAATTATTGTATCAATATCTTAAACCCTTTACGATACTAACATCTCGGTGTCCGCTCACTCTGCGTTGTATTATCTGCTGATTTTCATAACTGTAATTTTGATGCTGTCAGGTCACTATAGGGGCTTTTGCACCGGAGGAACCATTTCATAGGCGGAAGTTCCCGGATTTTGGCGTTTTCGCACCGCAGGAACTAGGACTAATTTTACTTCTAGGAACTCCTTTTGGAGGAACTCATTTATCTTCTACTTCAGAGTCGGTCTAAACCAGCACTATAGGAACTACCAGTGACGGTAGTGTTCGCTGATTGGCTGAACGCACGCAAAACACCAGCACCCGCCATTTAAAAAAAAAACCTGTGTAAACACAGATTATAGCCTATATATTTACTCCAGAAACGAACTCTACAAACATGGAAAACAGTGATAGATGAACCTTAACCTTTACGCTGAGGAGAAAATCCAACACAACTTTGAGGAGACCAAGCGAAACATGATTATGTATTTCTGCTCAGTTAGCGACACTGGACATCAACCACACGGCTAACGCTAATAACTTTTAATATTTGTCTACTTTCTATGTATAACAGCTCTATCTAATAACGTGTTAGACAGATCGTATACTAATTAACAGGGAGAATGCAAGCACTGTGTGTGCAGGCTCTGGCGTTCTCAGCGCCGTCAAAATAAAGGTCTGCCGCGCCGTCAAAATAAAAGTCACAACAACAAGCGCGGCTTACGACACTTCAGAGATCCTACTGGTGGTGCGAATGAAACCAGGAAAACGTCCCTAAGGGAACCAATAGTTCTCGGGGAAACACCCTGGTGGCCAGTTCCTTGAACTATCCGAAAGCCTCGTGTGTTGACAGAACAATAATTCCATGCGCGCACTTGCTGCAAAAGTTCAACTTCTCCTCGGATGTTTACTCAAGAAACGCAGATCAGAATGGCCCACGGCCCATCAGGAGGAGGGTTAGCGGGTGCCTGTGCATTTGTGTTTGTGTGGGTATTTAATTTTGGCAGCAGCGTCGGGTTACGCATTGTGCCCTTGTGAATGGCAGCAGGGTTGAGTTCCTGCGGAGTCCCAGACCTCGCTGCCAGTGGAATGTGTGGCGCTGTTGTTTGCTACTCTGTGAGTTGCCTGGACCACTGCTCCCTCCGCCGTCTTCAAAAAAACATTCATCCCCGAGTGGCTGGGAGGAGACGGCGTGGTGTATAAACCCACTCCACTGCCCTTGAAAACACCATTTTATTAGACGACTAGATCCAACCAGAGCGAGCACAAGGCACGGAAACTTCTAGATATCCAGAGATGGTCCTTTAGGCTAAATGTAATGTGTTGATTTTGTTTTTTTTGGACATCTTTGAGAGAATGAAATGATCATTTTGACACCTCACATGCCTACATTTCTAACTTTTTCTCTCTTTTCCTCACAGATTTTCCTGTGGGAGCAGAATTTAGAGCAGTTCCACATGGATCTGTTTCGGTTTCGCTGTTACCTGTCCAGCCTGCAGGGCGGCGAGCTTCCCAACCCCAAACGCCTGCTGGCCTTCGCCTCCCGACCCACCAAACTGGCCATGGGCCGACTGGGCATCTTTTCGGTCTCCTCCTTCCATGCACTGGTGATTATCCCTCTGTTTATATATATATATATATATATATATATATATATATATATATTTAAATATATATAAAGTTCATTTTTTTATAAATGTGTATATATTTTTTTGTATGTTTATACCATAATGCATACACACACACACACACACACACATTGTAAAGTAAAATATAATAGAACAATAATTTTTTTTTATATATATATATATATATAGTGAAAAGTGCATTTTAATGTGAGTTGAGCAAAAGAAACAAAAGTTATGCTACCATTGTTGTCAGAATTTAGTAAAAAAAACAATATTGACAAATAGTTTTAGAGATTTCAGTCTTTCTCATTTCAAGCTGACATAAAAAACAGCTCCCTGGTGGTGTAAAGAGTCCTAAAGGACCTTTTCAGCGCTAATTTTTCACTTTGTGTCTTTACTAAATCCTGACCGTAGTTTTTTTAACGGCAAAAGAGGGTTTGCGCTGATGCAAGCTGTTGCTAAATCTGTCCTATAGTATATAACGTATTTCAAGAAGTTGCATTGCTTAGAAACCAACATCAAGAGCTATTGCATAGCTCTATTTTTACCCAGAATGCATGTATTAACCTGGTTCCCTCTCACCCGTCAGTGTTGGTGTACGTGGGTAATGGATTTTGGCATAAAAAGCAACAGTAGTTGAAAGATTGGTCGGTGTATTTGCAGTTGGATGTGGGCCACGGCTCCGGCTAATCAATACCATCCATCCTCAGATTCGCCTCCAGCTCTGGCGTTCTTTGTTGGAGCTGGAGGACGCTGGGATACAGGGAGATTTTATTTTTGTCCTTGCATCTTGGATGAATTTTTTGGGTGGAGGGGGTGGGGATGTTCTTCAGTATTCACATTTTGAGAGGATGGAGAGAGAGGATAAGTGTTGAGTCCAAATGAAGTGCTGTTGGCCCTTGTGCTGTTTTTCTCGAATAATAGCTTGGTTCAGAGCGGTTGAGAGGGTTTTTGATGCAGCCGGAGTGCTTTTCTCCATCAGGAGACCCAGAAATGCCACAGCGCGTTCAACACAACGAGCGTGTATAATTTTTGAATGACACTTAAAAGAACTCGCCTAACACTTCACTAACCTTTAAAATTCACCCGGACCCCAGTGACCACAGGAAGCGAGGCATTTTTGTGTGTTTGCCACTTATTGTTGAATTAAAATTTGTGTTAATTTATTTCTAAATGTGACGTCCCACTTTTTGGTCGGGAAAGTCTCATCTGCCAACTGTTTTTGCTGAAAAATCTCACCGAAAATAAGAGTGACAACACTTATAATAGACTTAATGCAATTTATAGGGAAATCTTACTCTAAAAATTGTGTAATGGTTATTTTTCTTTTCAAGACTGTTTGCATTCATTAAATGGACACTGTTGTGCTGCTACTTTCTTGTTTTATCAGTCGTTTTAATGCAGGAGAGCTCCAGAAAACTCATTGATGCAGTCAACATTAATAACGATTAACTTTTGTGAGCTTTGTGTTTGCTGAGGGTAAAGTCTCAAACAGATTCGAGCAGGGCTGTTTCCCAAAAGCATCGTAAGCCTAAGTAGATCAATTGAGCTCACGGTGCTTTTGAGAAATGCAGCCCAGGACAGTTTTCCTGCTAATAATCAGGAAAAGCAGCTGTATTTTGGAATGTGGTAGCTAGTCATTAGCTGGTGCAAGCTTGTAAACCATCTTAAACCGACAACAAACCAGCTACTAGCTTTAGTTGGTCAAACTGAATTTTGGAACATTGTGACCAGCTTGAACCTCTAATGACTAGTTCAGACCAGATCTAAACCAATTTAGACCAGCAAATGACCAGTTTAAACCAACTCATAACCAGTTTAGACCAGCTAATGGCCTGTTGAGTCTAGCTGATGACTAACTTGCTCCGCTAAAGACTGGTTTAGACCAGCTAATGGCCTGTATAAAACAAGTCATGATCACTTTAGACCATTGACCAGTTTAGTCTAGCTAGCAACCCTCTTGCTCTGCTGATAACTAGATTATACCAGCTAATGACCCGTTTAGATTGGCTAATCACCAGTTTGACTGCTAATGGCCAGTTTAGATAAGATAATAAACGGTTTAGACCAGCTAATGACCAGTTTAAACTAGCAAATGAATTATTTAGACCAGCTAATGACTGATTTAGACCAGCTAATAACCAGTTTAGTCCAGCTAATGACCCGTTTAGACCAGCTCATGACCAGTTTAGACAAGCTCATGACCAGATTAGACCAGCTAATGACCAGTTTAGACCAACTAATGACCAGTTTAGAACAGCTAATGACCAGTTTAGACCAGCTAATGACCAGTTTAGAACAGCTCATGACCAGCTAATGACCAGTTTAGACCAGCTAATGACCAGTTTAGACCAGCTAATGACCAGTTTAGACCAGCTAATGACCCGTTTAGACCAGTTTAGACCAGCTCATGACCAGTTTAGACCAGCTCATGACCAGTTTAGACCAGCTCATGACCAGTTTAGAACAGCTCATGACCAGTTTAGAACAGCTCATGACCAGCTAATGACCAGTTTAGACCAGCTAATGACCAGTTTAGACCAGCTAATGACCCGTTTAGACCAGCTCATGACCAGTTTAGACCAGCTAATGACCAGTTTAGACCAGCTAATGACCAGTTTAGACCAGCTAATGACCAGTTTAGACCAGCTCATGACCAGTTTAGACCAGCTAATGACCAGTTTAGAACAGCTCATGACCAGTTTAGACCAGCTCATGACCAGTTTAGACCAGCTAATGACCCGTTTAGACCAGCTCATGACCAGTTTAGACCAGCTCATGACCAGTTTAGACCAGCTCATGACCAGTTTAGACCAGCTAATGACCAGTTTAGACCAGCTAATGACCAGTTTAGACCAGCTAATGACCAGTTTAGACCAGCTCATGACCAGTTTAGACCAGCTAATGACCAGTTTAGAACAGCTCATGACCAGTTTAGACCAGCTCATGACCAGTTTAGACAAGCTAATGACCCGTTTAGACCAGCTCATGACCAGTTTAGACCAGCTCATGACCAGTTTAGACCAGCTCATGACCAGTTTAGACCAGCTAATGACCAGTTTAGACCAGCTAATGACCAGTTTAGAACAGCTAATGAGCAGTTTAGACCAGCTCATGACCAGTTTAGACCAGCTAATGAGCAGTTTAGACCAGCTAATGAGCAGTTTAGACCAGCTAATGACCAGTTTAGACCAGCTCATGACCCGTTTAGACCAGTTCATGACCAGTTTAGAACAGCTAATGACCAGTTTAGAACAGATAATGACCAGTTTAGACCAGCTCATGGCCAGTTTAGACCAGCTCATGACCAGTTTAGACCAATTAATGACCAGTTTAGAACAGCTAATGACCAGTTTAGACCAGCTAATGACCAGTTTAGAACAGCTAATGACCAGTTTAGACCAGCTAATGACCAGTTTAGACCAACTAATGACCAGTTTAGAACAGCTAATGAGCAGTTTAGACCAGCTAATGAGCAGTTTAGACCAGCTAATGAGCAGTTTAGACCAGCTAATGACCAGTTTAGACCAGCTCATGACCAGTTTAGACCAGCTCATGACCCGTTTAGACCAGCTAATGAAAAGTTTAGACAATTTATTCCTGAACCACTTTTTGAATGAAGCTTATGAACATCAGTGTGACCGAATCATTGAGAACGAGAGTTTTTCATATCTCAGACTCCTGCTAGGAGCAGTCTAGTCAGTTTGATCGCTGGGACACAGTATGAATGTTGTTCCTGTACCTCATGCAGCTGTTTTGTGTCTGTAGGTGGCGGCTCGCACTGAGAGCGGCGTGAGGCGAAGGACACAGGCCATGTCACGCTCAACCAGCAAACGCAAGAGTCGCTTCTCCTCACTGTGGGGTCTGGACACCCACTCCAAGAGAAAGAGTAAAGGTCATCCCAGCATTAACCAGGTAAACTACACACACACACACATACCTAGCGCTTTCTTCCTGAATGCATGTACATGCATGTGCACAGATTAAACGACAATGCTTAAAAAACTAAAATGCATTCATTTACATGCTGTAAATGTGTGGCTCCACAAAATTCAGTTCACGTCAATAAAAGCAACAGATATGAACTGCATTATATCATCAGCTAATTTCAAGAGAGTGGCATCAGCACTGGTAAGATCATTTAGTCTCACAATTTAGACCAGCTAATGCAATTTAGAACAGCTAATGATCACTTTAGACTAGTTATCGACCATTTTAGAACAGCTACTGACCCATTTAGACCAGCTCATGACCAGTTTAGAAAAGCTCATGACCCATTTAGACCAGCTCATGACCAGTTTAGACCAGATAGTGACTGGTTTAGACCAGCTCATGATCAGCTCATGACCAGTTTAGACCAGCTAGTGACTGGTTTATATCAGCTCATGACCAGTTTAAACCAGCTAGTCACCAGATTAGACCAGCTCATGACCCATTTATACAAGTTTAGAACAGCTCATGACCCATTTAGACCAGCTCATGACCAGTTTAGACCAGATAGTGACTGGTTTAGACCAGATCATGACCAGCTAGTGACTGCTTTATATCAGCTCATGACCAGTTTAAACCAGCTAATGACTGGTTTATATCAGCTCATGACCAGTTTAAACCAGCTCATGACCAGATTAGACCAGCTCATGACCAGTTTTGACCATCTAATGCTGGTCTAAATTTGTCCGTTTCATTTGAGGCAGTTTGCGAAGTCTGCTGCCTGATGAGATTTTCAGCTCATCAGCGGCGGTGCGTGTTGCAGTAGACCTGTCATATCTGCCTATAACACATTCTCACACGTTTATTTTTACCCTTTTGTGAGTACAATTTACATATGTGGTTTCAACAACCAGATGCATTTTGGAAGACATTTACACCTGGTCTTTTCACGATTTTATAGCTGTCCGATCAGAGAAAGTGCATGAAGTGACCAGGTGTAAACAGGCCCATAAACACAACATATGATGGTCAGCATCTACACCACTCTTTTTAACAAGGAGATCAAATGCATGCCACATTTTGTTGGTTTATCAGGTTACATGTTCCTCCTTGTTGATATATTAGTGGCTGTTTTTAGTTGGGTGGATCTCTCTGCTGAATGTTAAATGTTGTTTTTAAACAGGTTTTTGCAGAAGGAGATGATCCAGTTAAAAGTCCTCTAGAAGGCATGTTTGAAGGTTCTGCTAGTGAGGCAAAGGTAAGAAACATTCATCCTCCCTCTCTATACTACACTATCTATAAAAGTGGCGAAAGCACACAATCCTACATAAGCCAACTACACCAAATCAGAAGTGCCCTGTTTAGAGAGATGCGCTCTGGGACGGATCTCGGGAGTGTGGGCGTATATTCATCCCTGGCGTTGGTGGAGATGTAGGCTTTCGCTCAGCCTGGCAGGGAGGAATGGTAGATAGTTGTGCTATAATCCACTGACCTGGGCTGCAGATTAAAGTGCTGATGTTCTGATTCACTTACTCAAACATATGCAGAGGAAGAGAAATGGTGAACTGGTAGTTGAGATGAAAATGCATTGTGATATGTTTTCGGAATTTAAAAGTTTAAAAGTTTTGGGTTGGTGAGATTTTTTAAGTATCTTCTGTTCACCAAGGCTGCATTTATTTGATCAAAAATACTGTAAAAACATGAATATTGTGAAATATGATTACAGTTGCAAAAGACTATTCCTGTATTCCTGTGATGGTAAAGCTGAATTGTTAGTCACATGATCCTTTAGAAATCATTCTAATGTGCTAATTTGATGCTCAAGAAATATTTATTATTATCAATGTTGAAAACAGCTTAATATTTTTGGAAACCATGATACATTTGTTTTTCAGGATTTTTTGATGAATAAAAAGGTCAAGCATTTATTTGAATATTTTATAGCATTATCATAAATGTCTTTACTGTCACTTTTGATCAATTTTAAGCATCCTTGAAAAAGATGTTTGATATTGCTTCCAGTTCAACGATCACACTAGAATTTGAATATCAAGTTAAAGGGTAACTCTCACCAAAATTGAACCTAGGCTCTTTTTGTTAATCTACCCGGGTCAAACTTTCATGTAAAAGCATAATTAAAATGGGAACGTCACTTTTAAGATTGACCGTATTTTCGTTTTCGGTCAAAATGCCTTTTGAATGGGAGTGCATGGGGAACTCCTATGATATCATCAAAATCGCTATTTTTAAAACACTAAGACGGCTCGACACAACATGAAACTGTGCTTGAAGTATCACCAGGGGCTCTACACATGAACTCGAGCATTGACTACATTGTTTGTGGACACAAAGTTTACTTTGGAGTCAGTTCATTACTTTGCATTCCAGCCACCGGAAACACTAACTGATAAAGTGAGTTGTACAAAACCTTTCTTTTTAGTAAACTTTGTGTACACAAGCAATGTAGTCAATGCTGGAGTTCATGTGTAGAGCCCCTGGTGATACTTCAAGCACAGTTTCATGTTGTGTCGAGCCGTCTTAGTGTTTTAAAAATAGTGATTTTGATGCTATCATAGAAGAGCCCCATGCACTCCCATTTAAAAGGCATTTTGACCGAAAACGAAAACACGGTCAATCTTAAAAGTGGCGTTTCCATTCTAATTATGCTTTTACATGAAAGTTTGACTCGGGTAGATTAACAAAAAAAGCCTAGGTTGCAATTTGGCGAGAGTTACCCTATAAGTGCATTGCATTGTGGAAAATGGCAAAATGCTGTATATATTGGCATGTGTGTAATGTATTTTATGCATACAAAACGTGAATACTATGCAGAAAATAAATACTGCAGAAATAATATAGTATTAGCTAGAAACTATTTGCACACATTGCACCTAAGTTACACGACGAGTTATTCGAATTAATGAGACGGGGAAGATCATCATTTCACATGATAAATAGCATCTCGTTCACAGCTGTGGCTTTCATTTATCACACTACAGAAAGATACCAAGACCCCAGTGAAAGGTCTGCCAAGACCCAGCACGGATCATGACATCTGGTCCAGAGACCACCTCACTCCATCATGGGTGTTGCTGCCAAACGACCAGCCTGTGTTAGCCATCATCCAGCCTGGAGAGTCGGCCCTCGACATGCTGGACACTATCTGCAAGGTACCGCCAGGAAATTTTTACATTCAGAGAGTCGCTTCAGTCTTCAGGGAATTGAATATCACTTTGAAGGTCACTGGTGTAGTAAACTCAGATATTCCTCAAGGCATCCCTCGGAGGGTTTTTAAAGACTCAAGCGCGCGTACACGCCGTTAAAAGCATTTTATTCGCTCTCCTCTTTGCTACAGAGCTGCATGAAAACATGCTGCATCCTGTCTGATATGAGCACTTGGACATTTTTAGCGTGTGATTCCTGTCCATCTGGCCCACTAAGAAGAAGATACAGCCCAGTAACATACCATCCATTAAATGTGTGTCTCCTTTCATCTCTCTCTGTCTCTCTCCAGGCTCACCAACTGGACGCCACTAAACACTACGTGCGGCTTAAGTTCCTCATTGAGAACCAAGTGCAGTTCTACATCCCCAAACCGGAGGAGGATATTTATGATCTGGTAGGTTTGTGAGTTAAACTCGCTCTCTTACCTCGCTGGTTAGAAGCTCTTTCATTACTTTCATCCTGCTGGGACATCACACTTCATACAAACACGCTTTTTCTTACACTCTCCTCCTCGGTCTAATAGCGAAACCGGTCTTTTATCTGTGGAACACAAAAGGAGATGTTTTGCTGATCCCATTTCCCATCACCTCTCTTTTTGACCTAAAAAAAACGACTACGTCTGCTATGGAATTACTTTATGCTTTTAAAGCTTCATCCTTCTGCCCTGCATTCATCCTCCTTTAGCTTCTGTTCAGCATCTTCATTTATTATGTTTTGAGAGTCCAGGTCAGATGCAATCGATCAGACGGGAACAGAAAGTTCTTTGCCTGTGAAATGTGATCTGTATTCTGTCACTCTCGGCCTTTCAAACCCTCCCTTGTGTGATGTTTATGCTCTTCGAATGTGGAATATCAAAGTTCTGTTCGGTGGGATATTAATGTGCTCTTCTTTACAGCTGTATAAAGAAATCGAGCTGTGCTGTAAGATCCGGAAGGTGATCCAGTTTGATCGGGATGAATCCTGCATGATCGGCTACGGTGAGAGCCAGAAATGTGTTTTATTTTCATGAAATCATGTCTGTTATACAACCTACCTATTTATACTGGGGGATTGTAAAATGGTAACTGGAAATGACGGCTGTTCTCAGACCTTTTATGGTTTTTAAAATGTTTACATGTAATGAAATGAACAGTAGTTTTGACAAATCCATCCACTCGCATGAGCAGCTTAATAAACAGTTTTATCTTGCTTATAGTCGCCTCATGCTGGACGACTAATGAGATCACATGATCATCCAAATCCTATTAGTTTAATCTCAGTAACCTGCATGTTTTTAGACAGCTTAGTTCACAGAATATACTAAATATAATTTCTGAAAACTTTTACGTGATTTTACATCCACACCACTTTGCAGTGTTATTTTAGTATTATTTTTACAGTATTCATTAATATTTTGAATTAGCTTTAATATTTCTATTTTCAATTTTAGTTTAAAGTTTTAGTAATTTTGTTATGTGCTTTTGTAATTTTTACTAGTTTATGATATTTCTATTTAGCCTTCATTTATTCTATTTAGTTTTAGTAATATTAGTACTACAACTTCAACTCATTTAGTTACCAGGGCAAATTTTGACTTTTTTTAAGCTGATTATTTTATTTCATAAAAATTTATTTTTTTATATTAATTTCAAAAAGCGATTTTTAATAGTTTTAGTTTAGTGCAATAACTTACTTAATGTTCCATAGTAGAACCGAGAATTCATATAGCTTTTGAAATGACATGATGAAGAGTAAAAGATGTGAATGGGTGAACAGACCTTTTAAATTTGACCTTGTAACTGAAAGGTCGCAGGTTGAAATGCTTCGAAGGCTGATGCACGATTGTACTTGATTTTGACGTCTATCATTCCCTCTCTCACAGGTTTTTCTATCTCAGTGGTGGAGGAGGACAGCGTGCAGCAGCTCTACATCACTGACGTGAGAGCCGGAGGATTAGCGTTCGCCAAAGGTTCATTAGCTTGTTTCACCTCCTAATTACGGTCTCCTTCTCTTTTCACCCCTGTCTCTTGGTTTGTTCTTTCACACACACACACACACACACCATCTCCCTCTGTCTGTTCAGCTACTTCTTAGGAATCAAGCTGTACGTAATTACTGTGATATCTGCGCTGTGCTCCTGGTGTTATGTAACATGTTGTCAGCTCTATGGGGTTTCTGAGAGCCAAAGATTGCAGATTTATCCTCAGCCCTTCTAAACTCTGAATAATGACAAAAGATAGAAGCAATCAGAGAGACGATTACAGTCGGATTCACTGACGTGCCAAACTTGTAGCTCACCTGCATGAAGAATGCAGTGCATTAAAAGGAAACACATCATGCAAAACTGGCTTTTCCATGCTCAGTTTGAAATGTATAGAGCATTTACAACAGGAGCTTTGCAGAGAGAAACTTTAAAGGTACAGTAGCAAAAATGGTCCATTTAATTCTAAAATCAAGTGCTCTACATGAAGAAAAAACATTCACAGTTACAATATTAAATTAATTATAGGTATATAATACCTACGTACTCGCTTCACTAATATTATAAGTTGACTTTAGGGAAAAATATAGAAAATGGCCCCTTTAAATGTTCATCAAAGCGGGCTTATGCACATCCAGACACTGTCAACATGCTGAATAAGAGCCTGGTCTCTCTGAGTGATGTCTGGG
The DNA here is from genome assembly GCF_949152265.1 of Phoxinus phoxinus. Taxonomy (NCBI): domain Eukaryota; kingdom Metazoa; phylum Chordata; class Actinopteri; order Cypriniformes; family Leuciscidae; genus Phoxinus; species Phoxinus phoxinus. The sequence continues at coordinate 37,561,538 of NC_136879.1, forward strand.
TGATCAGTGTGGCAGGATCATGTTCGGCTGGCTTATTGCTGACATTTCACATCGCCAGAGAACTGGGTCAAACCCGCAAGCTGAAGGGAAGAGCTAGAGACAGTCTCTTCTTTTTTTTCTTGATGCTGGTCTTCACATCAGTGCGGACCGGACATGTTATATTGCTTGTGTGGCATATGTCAAAGTTAAACCGTATATTTACGCAGAACAAATGTTGATTTGATATGTTGGCTGGTTGTAGTCATTTTAGTACTTCTTTTATTTCACTTCAGTTTCAGCCAATGCAACTTTTCTAATTTTAGTATTAGCACATTGTTTCATTAATTATTTTATTAATCTAATATTTATATTTTATTATTTCAATTAATTAAACCTTTTTAATAGCTTTAGATTTGGTTTTAGTTGACAATAACAACACTGAGTCAGATGATTGTATTTATGCAGTTTTTATATTTAATTGTATTTTTTAATGGATCCAGAAGGAGAAACATCGAGCAATAAAAATGCCCTTTTTCTTCTTCTTCTTTTGAATAACATGCATTTATGAATCGTGCGCAATAAGATAACATTGTGAAAGAAAAAAAATGTTTTTATGTCACTGTGTCTTTAGGACTAAAACTTCACAGTTCTGTATGTCCTTGGTTAAACTTCTTTAATTCCTCTTTAGCTTTTCATTTTATTTTCTGTGTACAAGCAGTTAATAAAACATTTCATCCACTTTGCATATCTCAAGAAACATCTATGATTGCAATAATTACTCCTGAAATATGACCATATTAAAATGACTGCAGGTCTGAACGCAGGAGACGAGATTCTCCAGCTGAACGGGAAGGACTCGCGCACTCTGACGTTCGCTGACATGAAGGTGGCGTTCGCTCAGGTTTCTCTCTCTCTCACCGTGAACACACTGCCCCCTGTTGAGCGCCGGCAGCTCTGCTTCCTCCCACCGAGACGCTCGGACGCCGTGGACAACCTCTACACGGACATCTTCTCTCAGAGTCAGGGTGAGGGAGCTCAGGCCTCGGCTGACACGTTTTGTGATTTGATATGAACGCTCCAAAATAACTCTGCATACGTTGCAATTCAACACTCACTTTTATGGCTGGTTCAGATTACACAATTTTTTTGTCTGTTACGATAGTCACTGTGTCAGATTACGTGATTTTGACTCCTAAAATCTTGTTGTGTCGTGGACAAGAGACATGTCAGACTACACGTTCACTCGCACACATACACACGCACGCACACACACACACACTCTCACTCACTCACTCTCACACACACACCCACACACACACACACTCACTCACTCACTCACTCACTCACTCACTCACTCACGTGCACACACACTCAGCTCACTCTTTCTCTCTCTCTCTCTCTCTCTCTCTCTCTCTCTCTCTCTCTCACTCACTCACTCACACACACACACACACGCACACTCAGCTCACTCTCTTGCTCACTCACTCATGCACACAAACACACACACTCAGCTCACTCTCTTGCTCACTCACTCACTCATGCACACACACACTCAGCTCACTCACTCACTCGCGCACACACACACTCACCCTCACGCAGACACACAATCGGCTTGCTCACTTACTCACGCACACACACACTCAGCACACTCTCTCGCTCACTCACTCACTCGCGCACACACACACTCAGCTCACTCTCTCGCTCACTCACTCACTCACACACACACACACACACACACACACACACACTCAGCTCATTCACTCGCGCACACACTCACTCTCGCTAACTCACTCGCGCACACACACACTCTTTCTCGCTCACAAACTCACTCACACACTCACTCACTCTTGACGGAAGCTGTCGTGGAGGCATCGCAGACGCATCGCGTCGGTTGTAGCCCACTATGACACACAATACGAGATGAAACGATTGAATCTTGCATCCCGATGCCCGTTGTCGTTTACGAATCCCCACGACACCCTACGTCAAACTGATCGTGCCAAAATCGGGCTAAAATCGTTAAACTGAACCAGACATTATATAATATAAACTATATAGAAGTCTTTCCAAAGGAGTCCTTGGTCTGAAAAAGTTTAAAGACTCCTATGTTAAATGTTACACTCTTATTCATAGCTGAATGCATTATCAGATTAGCCTAAAACTAAAAGAAATGCATAATCCAGAAACGTCACAAGATTCAATGCAGTTATCCAAAAAAATTATAATTTAAATTCATGTATTTGATTATGTTTGCACAGAGGAGATTCTTGACGATGGCGTGGGTCTGATTGTGGATTCTTCAGGAGACGCTTTAGACGACGACTCGGAGCTCTTCGCTGAGTTTGACGAATATGGAAAGGTAAATATTCCTGCTTACCTGATCATAGATTTTTTTTCAAGATATTAGCCTGGATTTTGTGCAGCTAAAGCGACGGGACACTTTTCCTGTCTGTGCGTGGGTTTCCTTCACACTCACCAAATCTAGAACTGCAGGACTTCGAAACTCTGAACTCTGAGCGAGAAGAATCTCACTGCAGAAACACTTCACCATCTGTCATCTGTGCTGTTTTTAAACTGAGGGACGGTTTAAAACATATCTATCTATCTGTCCGTCTGTCTGTTTGTTTGTCTGTCTGTCTATCTCTCTGTCTGTCTGTCTGTCTCTCTGTCTGTCGGTCTGTTTGTTTGTCTGTCTGTCTATCTCTCTGTCTGTCTGTCTGTCTGTCTCTCTGTCTGTCTGTCGGTCTGTCTGACTGTCTGTCTATCTCTGTCTGTCTGTCTATCTCTCTGTCTGTCTCTCTGTCTTTCTGTCTGTCTATCTCTCTGTCTGTTTGTCTATCTATCTCTCTGTCTGTCTGTCTATCTATCTCTCTGTCTGTCTGTCTGTCTATCTATGTCTGTCTGTCTATATCTCTGTCTGTCTGTCTGTCTGTATATCTGTCTGTCTGTCTATCTATCTCTCTGTCTGTCTGTCTGTCTGTCTCTCTCTATCTGTCTGTCTGTCTCTCTATCTGTCGGTCTGTCTGGCTGTCTATCTGTCTGGCTGTCTGTCTATCTCTGTCTGTCTATCTGTCTGTCTGTCTCTCTCTCTGTCTATCTGTCTGGCTGTCTGTCTATCTCTGTCTGTCTATCTGTCTGTCTGTCTCTCTCTCTGTCTGTTTGTCTATCTATCTGTCTATCTCGCTGTCTGTCTGTCTGTCTGTCTGTCTATATCTCTCTGTCTGTCTGTCTGTCTATCTCTGTCTGTCTGTCTTTATATCTATCTGTCTATCTCTCTGTCTGTCTGTCTGTCTGTCTGTCTGTCTGTCTATCTGTCTGTCTGTCTATCTATCTATCTATCTATCTCTCTGTCTGTCTATATGTGATAATGAACTGTCTGCAGTGTATCTTGTGTTGGTGGGGGTTTGAAGATAATTAGTTTGTGTTGAGACGAGTGACAGTAAAACAAAGGTTGTTTGATTGTCTTTTGCATCCTAATTGCTTTATTATGAGGCATAATCTTGGTGGCAGCAATGGTGTCAGAAAATGGTCTCTATCTGAGGAGTGTCAGACTGACATAACAGTTTCAGTTTTAGACGTGAGAGTGTGTGTGGTTAGTTATCCTTCCATATCTCTAAGCTGCAGTTTACAATGCAGGATACAGTCACAGTTGCTTCATTGGACGGACGGGTTGATGGATGTGTTGAGATGATGGAACCAATCAGATTCCTCACGACCTTCCATATTTACATACAGAAACTATTTTTAGAAACCTGCTTACTGAATTCCCTATTTATCTCATTTCAGAAAAGCACTGTTGAGTTTAGACCTTAGTAGTGGAAGCAAAAAAACAAAACACGTATATATTTGTTGATATTTGTCCATTGCCCAACGTAATTTCTAGACCTTTGTACCAATAGTCTTCACTTCTGTGTCTCAGTTCCTAAATGTCCAACATGTGTGTTTCTCTCCATAAGAGGAATAATGTACTGCAGGGATACGCAAAGTACTCAGGGGCCACTTTTAGAAAATGAGCTGAAATGGCACTTGATTTTCTTATGCTTTTAAAATGTGCAGATATGCTTTACACCCGCCGTATATTGATATCACCCCGTTCATCAAAATAAGCAAGTGCAATTCAGTTTTTAAATGACCTTTTTAATTTTCCAGAACGGCGTAGTCAATGCAATTGCATTCATAATAACCATGAATGTTTCCAGTATGTTGGCTTCTCAAATGCAAATATCTTGCATGCGAATTATTCATGTGTAAAATCATTAACAATTCTTTCTTATACTAATTGGATGCAGCAGTTTAGAAATCTGTCCATTTTGTCTGTTTTCACTGTCAAGCTTTGCACATTTGCTGCTGGTGTCACATTTTCTGTCGCTAAGTGCAGTTCACACGATTTGAATATGCTCCAAGCTGTTGCACCAATCAGCGATGGCGGTATTTGCATATCCTGATGTTTTGCTTCTCCATTATTCATGCAGAAATATGACTTGTGAAACATTTTTGGAATTAATCTGGTTGCTCAACCAATTAGATGCAAAAGTTTTAAACCCCATCTGATCTGCAAGCAAGTGGCGCAGCATGACACAACTATCTCTCACATTATAAGCCCGGGCTTTGAGTGTCTCTGATGTGCAGAGCGGGTTGGTTCTGGATCTGAAGCGTGTGTTGATGTCAGGCCCAGGCAGAGAGATGCACTTTGGGTCAGCAGAGACAGTGGGGCTCTGGGTCTCGCTGGGAGCTTGGAGAAGATTGCTTTTGGCATGCATAGACATGTGTCTGCCTCTTTGCATAGCTCCATCTCTCTGGCCTTTATTAAAGAGGAGAAAGTTGCATTGAGGGCAGATGGGGAATGCAAAGGAATCCATAATCAGCTTTACTGTGCACTCATACACATACACATAAACACACACATACTGTTGAATTTAATGCAGGATATCTTTAATGAATTTATTGCACGTTCGGTCTGTTCATGCTCTGAATATATGAATGATTTTGACAGAGACAGAGTTAAACATGACCTTGCTCTGCGGCTTCGGCTTTTCAGGGCCATTATGAGTCATAAAAATTGTACCATATATTTTTTTTAATAAATGCTACTTGTTTGATGTGTTTATAATGCACTGACATTCATATTAAGTGTGACTGAAGTGTCCATTTTCGAGAAAAACATTTCAGAAAAACTAATTGGTGAGGCTAAATGTCATTGTAAAAATGACTCAGAAAAGGGTAAATGTTTGTGCTGAGAATAACTGCCACTTATCTTGATACTTTATTATGCGGTGTCATTCATGCATTTTAATGCATTCATTACATTCGCATATGTAGCTATTGCAAGTGTCTAAAAACGTTTTGGGGTCACTATATATAAAAAATATATTTATTTATTTTTACTATATTTTGTATTATATTTTGTGATTTAATTCTAAAATCACCTGATGCTGTGAAAACTCATTCTTAAAGGTGCAGTGTGTGATTTTTAGCGGCATCTATTGGTGAGATTTGCGAATTGCAAACAGAAAGTCACTTACGGCCTATCCCTCCCTTTTCAAACTCGAAGGAGAAGCTACGGTGGCCGACGTAACCAGCAGCACATTTCTCCCCACATAGCAAACTCTGTAGCGCTGTTTGTTCGCTGTCGGCTACGGTAGAAACATGACGTCACAATATGCCGACCTTCATTTAAGGGGGTGCCCGCGCTTATGTAGATATAAATGATTCATTCCAAGGTAATAAAAACATAAGGGTTCATTAAGTAAGGTCTTTATACACCACTGAAAACATAGTTATGGATCTTATATTGCATGTCTGTCAATAGATCCTCAGAAATAATACACATTGCACCTTTAAGGCCCTGATACACCAAGCCAATGTCAGGCGGCTCAGTTTTCGCATCGTCGGCACTAGTTGGACCCCGATTGAGCATGTTGAATCGGCATCGGCGCTGGCCGGTGAGAGAAATCTGATTGGCTGTTCAGCTTAGCGAAGCTAATGTTTACGTCATCTTACCTTAGCATTCCAATGCTTGAATATTTTAATTATGATCCATCTGGAATGAAGATCAGCATGATTGATATTCAAAAATGTTAGCAAGCGTCCTGCAGTCCTTTTCCTGCAGTTTCGTTTTCCCTTTTTGAATGACGAATATAGACCATAGATGCCTGCTGATATAGACAGTCACACGCTGGCTAGTTGCTAGTTGACAGTCGCCTTTAGTCCAGTTGGTTTGTTATAGCGCAGCTTTATGGCCGAGACGCAGCCGTCGAGAGGCGACAGGTTTCGTCGCCGCTAGTTCTTATATGATGGCTTGGTGTGGCATGGCCATTAGGGTAGGGCTGGGCGATATGGACAAAAATATTATCCTGATATTTTTTTCCGTATCATACGATATCGATATTTATCGCAATATTAATTTACCTCCACAGAGTAGCTACCTTTTAATTTAGGGCCCATGAAATCCATTTTATTTTCGCCTAAATTCTGTTTTGCATTTTTGCACAACAGACCTGTATACATTTAAAACATGGATGAAAATATATCTTGGTCACAAGATATTCCTTAGAAATAATAGTAGTATTATTACTTTGAGAAGTACATTTCGGTATACAGTAGTTAAATATTTCTGTCATCATTTCTTGAAGTTAAACCGATCTTTCAGTTTTAGAAACCGCGCATTCATTTACACAGAGACACACATTAGCGACATGCATTGTTGGGTTTATTTCTGCTGTGTGATTGGCTGTTAGATCCATATCGAGTGAAAACGTCCAGAGCTTATCAGCGTTATTAACGTAAATTTTATCATATCTCGATATGATATTGTTTACCGCCCAACAGCCAACACTACTTTAGGGTTCTTTGTCTAATGACAAGTGACTACTGGACACTACTAGGGAGAGACTTGAACTTAACTTTTCTAGATGAGAAAAGGTCTCATCTAGAATCAGCCATTAACCCCTGTGTCAAGACCATTGTTATTGTCCAGCTACATCTGTCTAACCAGTGAACAGTCTCTCCACTACAGGATACAGTCTTCACTTCACGAGTTCAGCTGAGAGTAATAGTACATTAGTACATTTAGTAGTGCTTCACTGTCTGGTGGGATATTATTCAGGAGATGGACTAGAGAGGGCTTTGGACTCATGGATCATTTGTAACCCTGGACCACAAAACCAGTCACATGGGTTTAAATTGAGATTTATACATCATATGAGAGCTGATTAAATAAGCTTTCCATTGATGTATGGTTTGTTCTGATAGGAAAATATTTGGCCGAGATACAACTATTTGAAAATCTGGAATCTGAGGGTGCAAAAAAATCGAAACATTGAGAAAATCTCCTTTAAAGTTGTGCATTTATGTTCACGATTGTGCTGCATTCACTCACAAAAATACATGTTTTATATATTTACGGTAGGAAATGTACTAAATATCTTCATGGAACATGATCTTTACTTAATATCCTAATGATTTTTGACATAAAAGAAATATCGATAATTTTGACCCATAAATGTATTGTTGGCTATTGCCACAAATATACCCGTGCGACTCGTGACTGCAGGTTTTGTTGCAGTGAGAGGAACATTTACAGTCTGATTTGACGTTCCCTGCTTGCTGATCTCCACATTAACAGGCCATTCGGCTTGCGGTGTGTGTGATTTGTTATATCAGGAGACGTGTTTGATGCTAAAAGTGTTCTGTAGAGGATTTGGCAAGTGCGGTGTTCAGCACCGGACATTTCTCATTCCCTTTTAGTGGCTGTTAGCTTTTGCTGTAAAGGATGATTCTCGTTTAGTGTGCATTACTGTTCAAACAATTGAGGTCGACAAGATTTTGTAATGATTTTGAAAGAAGTGTCTTCTGCTCAACAAAGCCTGCATTTTTTACATATTGGCAAAAAAAATGATTTTTTTGTGAATTAAAGTGCAACCCTTCTGACGTGACTTGAAGGCAGTATGAGCCTGTAGGGCTGAAGTGATTCTGCCGTATCACATCACTTTGTCATGTTTAACGATCGGTCTTCTGCGCTCTACCATCACAGCATGTGTTTATGAACCGCAGTGAAGCCTGGATCACATGATCTGACGCCGCATTTCTCTCTGTGCTCTTTTAAGTCCTGGTGCATTCATTCTGTTTACTTTCCCCCACTGACTCTCTCTCTCTCTCTCTCTCTCTCTCTCTCTCTCTCTCTCTCTCTCTCTCTCTCTCTCTCTCTCTCTCTCTCTCTCTCTCTCTCTCTCTCTCTCTCTCTCTCCACACGGGTGTTCAGATGATCAATCTTTATGAAACAGACACTCACTCCAGTCCTATATTATAAATCATGAGACTGCTGTTCAGTTGATTTGTTCATCTGAATGCTGAATGCACAGCTACTGTGGTAGAAATGATTTCTATTTGTGAGAAAAGCATCTCTTACTTCACTACTAGTCGACTAGTTCGACAGCTTTAGTTTTGTATTTTTAGCGGTGGTGCTTTTAATTAGCATGCTGACATCTGTTAGAGAGTTTGCACGTTGAAATCCTTCATCCCCCTTTAAGCGCAGCTTTTATATAGACAAAGACATCAACATGCAGACAGACATTTCTGGCCTTTTGTGTCATGACTCACAGTTCTCTATCATAAGCATCACGTTTTAAGATGGCGTGTCGAGTTAAAAATAGTTTTAACAATAAACTTTTAACAAAGCACCGCAAGATCCGTCCGTCAAGCTGGGTTTGTACTCCACAACACATACTGTAAGTGATAGAGGTCAGGTGAACCTGAATCCAGCCTGATTGTGATTGAGCAATTTTGTGCTTTTTGCACATTTAAGAGCTTAAACCAACCTAAAATGGTCTTAGAAGACTGGTTTCCAGCTATGTTTTTGATGGTTTTAGAGGGATTTGAGCACTTTTGCAAATATCCATTAAGACCAGAACTTTTTGAAGCTCTTTCTCGGACCTTTACCATGACTGTTCCCTACTGGTGGAATGATCTGCCTAACTCAGCCAGAGCCGCTGAGTCCGTACCCATTTTTAAGAAATTGCTGAAGACGTATCTTTTTCGGCAGCATTTAATCCAGTAATACTAACACACTCTTCTCTATTCTAAAAAAAAAAAAAAAAAAAAAGTACTGTACGTTGGATTGTACTGTGAAGGGTCATAGCACTTACATACTGTTGGTCTACTGCTAGTTTAATTGCTTCTATTGTTTCTCATTTGTAAGTCGCTTTGGATAAAAGCGTCTGCTAAATGAATAAATGTAAATGTAAAAGAGGTGATCTCTAACTTAGTGGTCATTAAAAACCTTTAAAATGTGTTGCATTAAATTTTACCCTCTGTAGTGAAGTACACTAACGCTCCGATCTATTACCTCAAATAATAGGTATATGTAGTAAAGTAAAAGGTCACTTGTTTATTGGGTGCTCAGGTAAGAAATATAATTTACTTGAACTTAATGATGATTAATTAACTAGTCTTTCACCGACTAATACTTCCTTTAAGATGAGTAGTTCTGCTTATCTCTAACTACAGCTCTCTCTTTATCTCACTGTGTTGGTATTCTTGTCCAGTTGAACTTGCCGAGCCCATCATGACCACTTCCTCTTCCTTTTCCTCTTCCTCTCTCCATACACCCTTGATTATTTTTACTTGTGTGTTGAGTATCTTACCTCATGTAGCTCAGTGTTTGCTCAGCCTGCCAGGAAGAAAGAGAGAGAAAGAAGATAAATGAGGTGGTGTCGCATCAGAACGGGCGGGTGAATACGGAGTTGGACGAGCAGAGAGGAGGTGGGCGAACGACAGGGAGAGAGAGAGAGAGAGAGAGAGAGAGGGGAAAAGAGCTGCCCGTTCTCTCTCTCTCTCTCTCTGTTCTATTTGTCATAAGCGGAGGGATGTTGTCGGTGCTGCAGCAGTGAATCTGTGATTTCTGAGGCGTTTCCTGAAACTGATCCAGCGTCAGTGACAGTGGGCCGGCGTGTTTCTCTCCGAAGCTGTTTCTGCTGATCCTGAGTCAGTCATGTCTGTGCTCAAACGCAACAGACACAGCAAACGCTCTTCGGACTCCATCTATGACATGCTGCACCTGGTGAGAGACGTTTTATGTCTGTGGTTTTTCTTAAATCACACTATTTTATCGAATTTTTTATATTTGTATCCTGAGCTGGATGTTAATGATGCTTTGGGTTTCTGCGCAGATATGCGCAGTGTTTTGTGAATTGTTGCTGTCAGAATGTCAGATGTTTGCGTTCACCAGTAAAAAGTGCCATCATTTTACATAATGTTGGATGATGGTAATAACAAGTTTTTTTTACATGATGGTGTGCTTTGAAATACCTTAGAGTACCATGTAAATATATATGCATAATGTCTCATATCAAAGTACCATCTAATACTATGATTGTACCACATGTACTGGTTTTTACTTGCTAGTCTTTGATTTGTTTTATAGACCAATCAGCTTGTGTTCATGAGCATGCAATGTTGTGCTTTTTGCATGCTGGGAAAAAGAGTTTAAACCAGCTTAAAGTGGCCTTAAGATCCCAAACTGGTTTCCATTAAAGGGATTTCGTGCACTTTTTAACATTAAAGAAACCTGGGAAACATAAGACATCAAACCACCTTAAACTGGTTTAAGTTGTTATTTTAAGCAGGGTGTGGTGATCTTGCTGGGACTTAATGGAGGGAAGTTCTCTGGAAGTGTGGATTTCCCGTTGTGTAGGTGCGCTTGTTTGTTTCTTCACAGTATGCAACCTTTTGTACTCATAATGAGATCAATAATTCCAGTTTAACACTGGAAACCCACATGGATTTAAATAAGGATGCGCCGATATATATGCGCCAAAACCGATAACCGACATATTGGCCGATAAATCTAAATCCAAATTTTTTTATAATTTGTAAGAGCCTGATTACAAAAAAAAACAAAAGTCTCACCATTAAAAGCCATGTCCAAAGCACACAATTAAGTGTCTCATTATAGTTTTATGTGTGCATCTGAAGTGTCTCAGCTGAAGGAAATAATCCATTATTTATCGGCTTTAATAAATTAAAATCCAAATTTTCTTATCGGGCCGATAACAATAACATAAAAAATGAACATATATTGGCCGATAGCAATATAGTGGCTGATTTATCGTGCATCCCTAGTTTTAAAGTGACTTCTGACAGTAGACAATATACTTTGTTCCCTGCAGAAAGCACTTTTAGGGTTTGGGTTTTGTTCAAAGTGTGAGTGAATACACCTCGTGAGTGAAAACACAACTTACAAGTGTTTTCATTTCACAGCAGAGGCAATGGCATTTTCCCAGCAGTTAATGTGCTTTATTGTGTGTGGGGTGTCATATTTTCTGTCATGCTGTTCTGAGACTCAAGGACGTTGGGAAAAACACTGCAATTCATCCTCTGTGTGTCCTTGCGTGGGCAGCCGAGGACCGTTAAGACTCTCTCCGCTAATGAACACGGAAAGCAGCTTTCACACATTTGAAAAAAACTGTCAGCCAAAACAATCACCTGAAGTCTGCTAAGTAGATAAAAGTAGTTGAAAGTCACTCTTTGCACAGTGATGGCTAATGATGACCTGAAATTTCCTCTTTTTGCAAGATTTTCATGAGTGCATTCTGGGAAACCCGTCGGTGTCGTCATGTGTTGCTTCTTCAGACGATTGTTTATGTCTCTCCTCAGATAAAAAAATGTTTTAGTAGACATATGCTGGGTTGTCTGTGTGTGCACGAACACTAGCCTTGATCTTCCTCTTCAAATAACCTTTCATGTCTCTCTTTTAAAAAAGCCTCCGATGTGACTTTGTGTTGGTGGGTGTGCGGTGTGGGAAAGGGCTACTTTCCTGGTTTCCTAATGCACTTGTCTCTAGCTGTGCCGTTTCAGAGAATGATGGAGAGATGTGGTGGAAAGCTGACAGCTGCTGTATCTGAAAGCGTGTGAATTTGTCTCCGTTATAACGGGATCACGAACATCTTGACAGCTCTCCCGGCGCTTGTACGCCATGGTTGTGGCAGCTGATGATGTTTTAGCTAATGACTGAAGTGACAGGTGAAGCCCGACGCCCCTCGGAGATGAAATTCTGCATCTCTGATTTAGGAACTGATTTATTTGTTTACACACAAACAGAGACAACGTGAATCCAATATTCCCTGACACCCCTATCTTGCACCCAGCGCAAATGACTTAGTACACCGACGCATGTATCATTCCTATTTTGCACCTGACGCACAACGGACTTTTCCCTCCACAGACGCACGACGGTAAATTAGGGAATGAACTTGCGCTCGGGGGGGCGGTTAAGCGAAAAGAGGAGGCGTGTTCCGGCGCAAACGGTCCCTGGTGCTATTTTGCAGTTTCAGAAAACAATTCCGCCACTGACCAGGAAAAACCCAGTCTAAAGTCAGCGGCGCGTTATTCAGATGCTATTTTAAGTGCGCATGCTTGGCCATAATGTAGCGTGTGCACAACACACACACACTTTGCTTCTCTCATCTACAGACGCAGCAGTTTCCATTTTTGCAAACACAAGGAAAAATATTACCACACGAGGGAAATCATTGTGGTGTCCATGAAGATGTGAAGAAAATAGGCATAAATCTAGCTTACACATTTACCCAAATTATTCAGGCTAATTGTAGTAATGACGGATAAAACCTGTTTGATCAATAGTGGCGAGACACATCGGTATATAAGGACATCTGAGAAAGTGTGTTGTCCGTCAAGAACCAGGAAACAAAATTCTGAAGACTGTGAAATCACCGTTACCATAATGTAAGTTGCGTGCGCTTGCAAATCCCCCGTTATAATAGCAATCCGCATGGCAGAAGTGCGCCTGCTCTTAAAGGGAATGTGAGATGACGCTCTGATTGGTTTATTGCACGTTACGCCCAAACCACACCTATGAGTAATGAAGCTACTTCAGACCAACCCATTTTAGATTTGCGTCGGGATCCGCCCACAAAGTTACTTGCGTTTCGCGTTTGATACTTGCGTTTCAGATCGTTAAAAAAGGGCCCAAAAATTGGTGCCCTAAGAAATCGCACCTGATGTAAGCTTTGTGAACAGCAAAAACAGACCATGGCCAATCAGAAATGCTTTATTTACAACCATTTAGGTTTGATGATATCCGGTTTGAGGATAAGAGAGCATGTTAGTTGAAGACATGTGATCTAATTGAGTAGTTGTGTGAAAGTTAGTACAATGACGGAAATCACTTCCAGAACCTTTAAGCAATTAAAGGGGTCATCGGATGCCCATTTCCCACAAGTTAGGGTGTTCATGTAAAGTTTGTAATATACTTTGGTTAAGATTCCTGTTTCGGTGCATGTCTCTTTAAATGATAATGAGCAACTGCTCACCCCACCCCTCTCTTCCATGGGGAGTGTCGAATGGCTGAGGGCAGAAATATGCTAATACACACTGCAAAGACACATTTATATGCAAACACCATATAAAGGTGATTTTTGCATCTAATGACCCCTTTACATCAGATTGACTTTATTGTATGAACTTCCATTGGCTGTCTGTTCATTGTGTTGCTGCTCGTTTGCATGTATTGAAACTCTACTCAACTTTGTTGGATGCAAAAAAACAAGCACTTTCAGGGACGATTCGATAAAGTTTGCTAAATTTGTGCCTTTAAATCTTTTAAAGATATTCAAATTTTATGTATGTAATTTATTTATTTATGTTTAATACATGTTTTGGCAAAATTGTGCTACTCTACACATTCAAGCCACTAAAACTTAACTTAATTGTTCAATTAGTATCAAAATATAGTTAATTTTTCTAGAAATTATAAAAATAATATATCATTTTTATATATGAAGTAATAATGCTGTAATTCCTATAATCCTAAGAATGAAATGAAAGGCACTTTCTAGTCATTTGATTTTAAATGTTCTCTAACTATTCAACAGCAAAAATCTTTTTCAACATTAAAAAGATCAGATCAGATCATTCATTACAAATGACCGAGTCTGGCATCAGTGCAAAAACAGCTTCACATTATGAAGTTGAAAACAAAAGACTAATATTATAAAATGACACTGTATTCTGAAAACAGGCATATGTATTTCATATATAAGTTCTTTATTAATGCGTTCTTCATGTTTGGGACAATATCCAGCTTTGTCATGTGCAAACAAAGTAAAGTTGTCCTGCCTATTATCCATGCATGTATATACTGTATATACTGTAGTATAAACAATGTAGCAAAATACGTTCCGGTTGACACCGAGCCCTGGTGGACGGATGGACACTTTCTCTCAGTCCGTCAGTGTGACTGTGAGAATGACAGTCCATGTGCCATCACAGCCGTTCCCATAGCAACCGCATCCGTGGACAGGTGCTTGTGTTTTGATTGCCGTTCAGATGAAATGAAGACATTTCAGAAGAGCAGAGAGAGAGGGAGGGAGGGAGAGAGAGAGTGTGAGAAAGAGAGAGAGAGAGGGAGAGCCAAAAAGATGAAGTGATGGAGGAGATAAGAGAGTTTTAGAGGCTGAAAATAGAGCAAATGAGCGCTAATGATTTTTATAGCGTTCTGACAGGCATCTGAGCGTAAGGATCCAGCTGCAGGTGTTGCGAGTGTGTGTGTGTGTGTGTGTGCGCGTGTGAGGGTTTGTGTGTGTGTGTGTGTGTGTGTGTGTGTGTGTGTGCGTGCGTGCGCACGTGTGTGTGTGTGTGTGTGTGTGTGTGTCGTAATAACAGTGCAGGACTCTGTGAGATGTCTCACTCTTCATGTCTCTCTCTCTCTCTCTGTAGAGTACGGAGCAGGTCGCAGCTTTCTGTCGCAGTCTTCACGAAATGAATCCCTCATCTGAAGTCGTCTCTCCCTCGTCCGGCCCGGAGTCTTCCTCGCTCCCTCCGAGCAACGCCACCCCGCGCCAGCTGTCCGATGCCGACAAACTCCGCAAAGTCATCTGCGAACTGGTGGAGACGGAGCGCACCTACGTCAAAGTCAGTACCTGTGTGTGTGTGTGTGTGTGTGTGTGTGTGTGTGTGTGTGTGTGTGTGTGTTATACTCGTCTGTATTTTTGACTTACAGAAGTTTGTGCCCTTCATCGAGACAGGCCTGTAGGGGGAAACTGTGCCCTTGTCTTGCCTTTTCTGCTCCCACTCGCTCTCTGGCTGCTTTTGGGATGGAATACTGCTATCCTGCGTAGTACATTCTGTAAACTATGATTTAAAAATAGCATAGTGATTTAAAGTGCTACAGTAATGTCATGTGACCTCAGGCTCAGACTGCGGGAGTTTATTCATCTTAACCGATTGTGAAACCTGGTTGCATCACACACATTTCTTCTTTCAAATCTCAAACCTGCACACACTACAAGATTTTCTTAAGATTATCAATCCAGATTTAGCACCTCACGGGTAAACTAAATGGAGACTGTGTCGCGTCCGCTTGCTGTGGACATTATATGATGAGGAAACATTATAAAGGCAGTCGTGTTGTTGCCACATTTCCATCGGTCGTTCCTCACTCTCCGTTGTCCGCCGGAGAGGTACGGCTGCTTGATGTTTCGCTGTCGCCAATTCAAAAGTTCAGTCACTTCCATCTCCTTGTAGACTTGTCTCTCATTGGCTATTGTGGAAGTGCGGACGTATTGTCAGGCGGCCTGATGTGTCTGTGAGCAGTTCTGGAGGTTTAAGATTTGATCTGTGAACGCTCACATTACCAGATAATGTGTACCGAACATAGGAACCGACCGATGCCCTAGACGCAATTATTATTATTTTTCGGGAGAGAGATAAATCGAAACTGAAACTACTGTAGTCTGAGCTTTAGCAATTAGTATGTAACTATACAGTTATTAGAACATTTAATATTCAACAATACTTAAACAATACAACAATTACTTAAAAGGTGGATGATGACGCACTTTTCTTCTAGAAACAAACTTTGTTGTATTATTTTCATGTTATCACTGTGAAACTGCTTTGATACAATCTGTATTGTAAAAAGCGCTATATAAATAAAGGTGACTTGACTATATTATGAACAAATAATATAAATACAGTCTCTGCTAAAATGGCCATTCAACATGTAGCATGGTTACTGCAAACACACATTTTATTGGAAAATACACATTTTTTAAAGAGGCATCCTTTCGCTTGAAGATATCCACCTTATTTTTCCTGTTCACACACACTAAGGACGATAACTATAACGATAAAGATCTAAAAATCTTTCTAAATATAAAAGAATGGCCAAGTCGACACCACAACTATAACGATAACATCACTGCGAAACGATATCATTGGAATCACTTTCAAAATGATTGTTTCTAGCTGACGAATAATAAACAATGATAGCCAATCAAAATCCATCCTGCTTTAACGAGCTCGAGCATTTAAAGCGACAGGCGACAAAAACGTATAATAAACAGAACGATATTGTGTGCTGGTGTCAACACTAATATAGTTATCTTTATAGTTATCATTCTTGGTGTGAACTTGGAGCAGCGCCGCAATTTGTAACTTAAATGTATGAGGCTTTCAGTAATTTAGCTGTGCAAAAACAGTCCATTATGCTTGATATTGCGAGTTGGTCTTTTTTTATTATTATTAATATTATAATAATCATAGACACTAGCTGTAGTGCAACTAGTTTTACCTTTAAGTGAACTCTGATATTCTTCTGGTTATTATGCTTTAGTGGCGAATTAATAAAAAAATATCTTCTGCATTGCAAAATAAGGTGCTGCTTATAGTGTTATTCTATGAGTTTACTGTTTATGTATTTTTTTAAGATATGATTCAGCATTGAAGACTGAAACTATCCATTTTTATATTACACTTTTTGGCAAATGTCTATGCGCAACGACGATTTGCATACTGCGTACTGTAAAAGTAGTAGTAAGGCAGTGTGCCATTCAGACAGACACCCATCTTTCTTTACGGCAGATACCGACAGTGAATCTCACTCCATAGCTCATATTTGCTTGCTGTGTCGAGCTTAGCGACAGAGACATGACAGTATTTCCCCCTCTGTCTGAGGATGGCTGAGATTAGATGAGATCCTGTCCGTCGCTGGAAATATTTGCAGTGTGTTTCGGATTCGTCTGCCTGTTTGAGCAGAGAACTAAATCAACAGTCTGAAAAAAAAGCACTCCAGCAGAACTGAAACCGGAAATGAGTGTGTGAATATGTGTACATAATAAATATATATACATGGAAGATTTTAGTTCTAGGAACTCCTTTTAGAGGAACTAATTTCGCTCCTACTTCAGAGTCGGTCTAAACCAGCACTATAGGAACTATAGTGAACTATAGGAACTATATTTATATATATATATATACACACCAGAGATGGGCACTCGAGTTAGAGACTCGGACTCGAGTAGCATTTTAATAGACTTCAGACTTGGCTCGGACTCGACCAAAGGATTTGTGAATATTTTAAAAAACGACTTAAGTCTTTTATCTTTAATCCTTAACTACTGATATAATAAATCAAAAAAATTTGTAATTTATTTGAATGCTTTTATAATACCTGTCACATATATTTCCCTACGTAACGCGGACTTCGGACCCTTGTCATAGAATATGATTACGTATGTCCGTATATTGCGAGTAAACTCCGAAATGTCATAATGAAAGTCCCATGAAACATTACGGGAGAAACCGTGCTATATGTTCTTACATTTGGGTTTATTAACATGTCAAATCGGCTAGATGCACAGAATGTGGGGAAACAATTAAAGACATCGTAACGACAACATAAAATTGAATAAATCGCATCCACAAAGGTTAGTCACATTATTATACTGTAACTGTGGTGTATGCAAGCTTGTTAAAACATTAACAAATCAAATATAGCCTTTTTTTACTTTTATCGAGCTCGTTAAAAAAAAGGATGTATTTTGATTGGCTGTCGTTGTGTTTATTATTCATCAGCTGGAAACAATCAGTCTGAAAGTGAATCCAACAATATCGTTTCTCAGTGATGTTATCGTTATTGTTGTGGTGTCGACTTGGCTATTCATTTCAATTTAGAACGATTATTATAACTTAATCTTTATCGTTATATTTATTGTCCTTAGTGTGAACGGGCTTTTTCTGTTTAAATTTTCCCTTTAGCAGCGTCAACCCTCAAACCACCTGCCAAAATATATTGAAATATGTAAAATATCTCTCTCAGGGATATTAACATATTATACAGCCATGAAACTGGTCAAATATTTGGCAGATATAGCTATTGTTAATATTCCATATTTGTTAATAGGCTGTTCTTTAATATGATTGTGTGTGTGTGTGTGTGTGTGTGTGTTCTCTCTGTCAGGATCTGAACTGTTTGATCGGGCGATATCTAACCCCTCTGCAGAAGGAGTCTTTCCTCACTCAGGACGAGGTGAGTCAAAGCACCGCTGATGTTTTCATATTATTATCCGCTGGCGAGCTCGAACACACCTCCAGAACACAGAATTATATTTCATAATCGTCCTGATGGAGAGGAGTGTGTAGGAGGACATAGAGATGGAGACAAACACACACTAGAAAGGAGAGGTGTGGGAGGGAGACACAAAATGAGGAAAACTTACATCAGACAGAAGAGAGGAAGTTCTCGGTGTCATGTTTCTGCTCCTTTAATGCCCTACATATGGGAGAAGAACTCATTATACATCACCGCAGACACAAAAGAGATGTAGTTTGACTGATATGGACAGATAGTTCGACTGGTACATATATCTATAGAGAAGAATACACACTTTAAACTATTTAGGAACATCAAATGAGATTAAAATAACAATAAAATTGCTGATATGAACACTTATTCTACAATTTTTTTATTTATTTGATGTTTAAGTAATATTAAATATGTATATATTTGTTCTGTGTGTATATATATATATCAGGGTTATAATAATTAACTAAAACTAAATTCATTTTTTTAAAATTCCTTACCTGAAATCACATAAAATCAAAAAAAAAAATTGTTCTCTTTATTTTATTAAAATGTTTATTTAAAATGTAAAAAAAAATATTTTTACTTGATGTACTAAAATAAATAAAACTAAAATAAAAATTAATTAAAAACCATATAGACATAAATATTAATTAATAAAAAATACAAAAAATGAAAACAAATTATGAAATGACACAATTAAAATGAAATGCAAAAAGTAAAACAAATTCATACTGTTAACAATATATATAGTCACATATATATATATATATATATATATATATATATATATATACAATGTCATAAAGGTAGTCCATATGACATAATTGTTATTTTTTTAGCTGTTATAATTGACAACACACATTTTTCCTGCCTATGTATTTAATAGTTGGACGTGCTGTTCGGAAACCTCCTGGAAATGCTGGAATTCCAGGTGGAGTTTTTGAAGACTCTGGAAGACGGGACCCGACTGGTGCCGGACCTGGAGAAACTGGAGCGGGTGGAAGAGTTCAAGGTTTGTGACTGTGGTTTCATTTACGTTCCATTAAACGTTCAGAGTGTCATTTTAATGTCATTGTTATTATGGTACCTTGTTTTTTGGGCATGTAGAATGTGCATGTGTGACGATATTACCATGTTTTTTTGGACGTACCATGTTATTGCATCACTCAAAACTATCCATAACCAGATGTATTCAACACACACCATGTTACCTGATGTATTTCTCTCAAAATCCCTCTGGTCTTACAGAAAATCCTCTTTTCTCTGGGTGGCTCGTTCCTGTATTACGCCGACCGCTTCAAGATCTACAGCGCTTTCTGTGCCAGCCACACCAAAGTGCCCAAAGTGCTGGTCAAAGGTGCGTAAATCTCAGCTCAGAAATGCCCTTGCTCCCCGTGAATTGTGGGATTTTCACAGAGCCCTGCGGCTGGGCGCCTGTAAATCTCATGTGAGCGGCTCTGGGTCGTCAGTTGTATAATTCTTCTGCTGTGTGTGTGTGTGTGTGTGTGGGTGTCTGTGAGGTTGGTCTGGATCTTCTCGCTGTCTATTTTTACTATTTAACATCCATTCTGCAGATTTGTGAAATTTACTTAAAAGTGTTTTCCAGTTAAGTTACTTAAGTTAGTTACATTAGAACTTAATGTGCTTGAAAAAAAATTGCACTATATTGTGTAACTGTGAGAAGCATAACAAATGCCTCCAGTCTTCAAATCTTCCTATCAGCATCAAAACACACAATCCCGTGACAGCATAATCACAACTTCCTGTGTGTGTGTTCTCTCCAGCGAAGACAGACGCGGCCTTCAAGGCGTTCCTGGACGAGCGCAACCCCAAACAGCAGCATTCGTCCACGCTGGAGTCGTTCCTGATCAAACCCATCCAGAGAGTGCTGAAGTACCCTCTTCTGCTGAGAGAACTGCACTCGCTCACCGACCCTGACAGCGAGGAGCACTACCATCTGAACGGTGAGCTTCATATCAGCCTGTGTGCATCAGAGAGCTTTACGCAAACATATATGTGACCCTGGACCACTAAACCAGTCATAAGTTGTATATATCATTAGAAAGCTGAATAAATAAGATTTCCACTGATGTATGGTTTGTTAGGATAGGACAATATTTGGTCGAGATACAACTATTAGCAAATCTGGAATCTGAGGGTGGAAAAAATCGAAACATTGAGAAAATCTCCTTTAAAGTTGTGCATTTATGTTCACCATTGTGCTGCATTCACTCACAAAATATTTTTATATATATTTACGGTAGGAAATGTATTAAATATCTTCATGGAACATGATCTTTACTTAATATCCTAATGATTTTTGGCATATAAGAAAAATCTATAATTTTGACCCGTACAATGTATTGTTGGCTATTGCCACAAATATACCCGTGCGACTCGTGACTGGTTTTCTGATCCAGGGTCACATATTTACAGGTGAAACTTGAAAAATTTGAATATGGTGCAAAAGTTCATTTATTTCAGTAATTCAACTTAAAACAGTGAAACTAATATATTATATAGACTCATTACATGCAAAGTGAGATATTTCAAGCCTTTATTTGTTATAATTTTGATGATTATGGCTTACATCTTATGAAAACCCCAAATTCAAAATTAGAATATTGTGAAAAGGTTTTCATAAGCTGTAAACCATAATCATCAAGAAACATTCCTGATTATTATCAATGTTGAAAACAGTTGTGCTGCTTTATATATATATATATATACAGTCAAACCAAAAGTTATTCAAACACCAGATATCATTTTGTATATTTTTTTTTTCACTAGTGGGTGCAGGACACTATAGTTCAATTGTGTAAGTTTGGATAGCAAAATAAAGTAAACTGCTTGGTAATTGGTTGACCTAAATTGGTATTATCTAATTGTGTACTTAAATCTATTCAACCTAATTCATGTGTGAGACAGTCTAACAGAAGGATGTCAACTGATTTGATAACTCTTGTCTTGTCATATTTTATTACCATTTTCTAAACTATAGCAAATAAACTGTGATAATGTGAGAAATGGTGAAGGTGTCTGAATAAATTTTGGTTTGACTGTATATACTGTATATATGATGCAATATTTTAATGGTTTCAAGTGTGACTCGTCTAGTCAGATGTGACAGATCTGCTTTAAAACCATGAATCTGAACTGTTATGTTTTGACCAACTTTCTTCATTCACAGCTATATAATTGGCATGCATATGATTGATTGATGTATAATTTATTTTCGTTCTGTTGTGCAGTTGCAATGAAGGCCATGAACACGGTGGCCAGTCACATCAACGAGATGCAGAAGATCCACGAGGAGTTTGGAGCCGTCTTTGACCTCCTCATCTCTGAACAGACTGGAGAAAAGAAGGAGGTTTGTGAACTTTACATCAGCTGCTTCCAGTCGACTAATTTCACTGGACAAGCAACCGTCACTGTAAACAATAAATGGAATAACAGGCCAAATAATTTTGTCTAAATGTGAAATGCTCAGTATTGACTTCTTGTTTATGTAGATATCAATATAAAAATGATATTGTGTCATTCACATGGTGTCAGTTGTCTATTTTTGGTTGCATTTTAGTATAACTTGAGATAATGCAGAACTTAAGTCTCAGTCCATCGTTCGGATCAGATTTCCTTCTTCATTCCTGTATTTATCGACAGCATATTTCAATCTTATCAGCGTATTATGTGAATACAATGAAACTTTAGTTGCATAATATACTGTAGCTGTAGCTCTGAATGATGCCGTCAGGGACAGACGTGATCCCTTCTGGATTGCAGATTGTGTGTGTGTGTGTGTGTGTGTGTGTGTGTGTGTGTGTGTGTGTGTGTGTGTGTGTGTGTGTGTGTGTGTGTGTGTGCTCTCTAACAGTGGCGTCTGCTATGATTACAGGTTGCTGACTTGTCTATGGGAGATTTACTCCTCCACACCAGCGTGACATGGATCAACCCGTCCTCCTCACTGGGGAAGTGCAAGAAAGAGCCACAGCTGGCCACATTCGGTACGTTCAGTCTCACAACCTCAACTCATGCATGGATAGTTAGTCAGTTCGTTAATTGGATGGTTAGATAGATAGATAGACAGACAGACAGACAGACAGACAGATAGTTAGTTAGTTAGTTAGTTAGTTAGTTAGTTAGTTAGTTAGTTAGTTAGTTAGTTAGTTAGTTAGTTAGTTAGTTAGTTTAATGAATAGATAGATAGATAGATAGATAGATAGATAGATAGATAGATAGATAGATAGATAGATAGATAGATAGATAGATAGATAGATAGACAGACAGATAAATAGACAGACATATAGATAGATAGATAGATAGATAGATAGATAGATAGATAGATAGATAGATAGATGTGAAGTTCTAAAGTGAACTGAAGAGTAATGTTGTATCTTTCTTCTCCAGTGTTTAAAACCGCTGTTGTGTTCATCTGTAAAGATTACTCCAAGCAGAAGAAGAAAATGGTGAGTGTTGTGATGTGCACGTTACTCCCAAACTTTTTACTCCCAAACTCCCTCTATTCCTGCAGCCTTTTTTCACAGGCTTAAAGAAGTAGTCATCAGTTAGCTGGGTGTTGTATTCATACTCTTGTTTCATGCAGTATTGTACAGCGTCCACACCCTCATAATAACAGCGTCTGTCTCTCTTTCTCAGGGTGGTTCTCATAGAGCATCGGTCTCAGGTGAGGAGAGAGATCCGTTCCGTTTCCGGCACATGATCCCCACTGATGCGCTTCAGGTGCGCACACTGTCCAACACAGGTAAGCTCACCGGGGAGTGTGACAAACACAACCAATCAATGCATGAGGATGTCAGACCCAAACGAAACTCTGGGGACCTGATCACAGTGTGTGTGTGTGGTTACAGACGGAGACAGCGCAGCCGTTTGTGAGATCGTCCATGTGAAGTCTGAATCAGAGGGAAGACCAGAGAGAGCGTTTCAGCTCTGCTGCAGGTCAGTGTCTCCTGCTATAAAACAATACACTACATTTAACAAACATCATACATTAGAAAACTGTCACCATCTGGTGGAGGAACCCTGTGTACAGCTTTTATGTGCAGATATGTGCATGTTAAGGGGAGACACCCCAGGTGAATAGGAAACAAACATGAACTGATATCAGCATGAAACTTCCCCAGTTGATTACTGACAATAATACAAATATCTTTTTTCTTACAAGTTTTTAGAATATTTATGTATAAGTATTAGGGCTGTAACGATTTACGATATTAAACCGAAATCGCGACACTCAGATCCACGAACCTGTGTCGCGGTGTGAGAAGGCAGATCGCGATCGACACACCCCTTCCCAGACTTATCTTTCTCGTCCAGAATAGATCCTAGGGCTGTGACGGGGTCTTTTACATATTAGGTATGGGAATTTCAAGCAAAAATAATATTCGAAGATCGCTGGGTATCATTTGATTATTATTCAAAAATCACACCTCTCCTCATAAACGAATCGAAACTTATATAGAAAGCTTGAAATACTTTTACTTGATTTAACGTTAATTCAAAACATAAAGAAATGGCTGCTTAGGCTAATTCTTAGGAAGTGTGCATTTCTCTATATAGGCGCGTTCACTTTGTGGCAAGCGTTATTCCTGCGCTTGAGATGCGGGTCATGCGGAATAGGCAATATTGTTTGTGGTTTACAGCACAGACAGTAAGCCTCGGTTACCTCAGAAGAATTTTTAACATGCTCGAATCATCTCCACAATGGAGTATAGTTCTGTTTGTTTTTCAAAAGTATTTTGTTACAAGAAAACAGAGTTATAGCTTTAGCTATTTATTTAAAATCCTTTTAAAAGCTTTTAAAATCCTCCCTCCTCGCAAGAATCGCGGTTTGTATCGAATCGTGGGTCAGAAATCGGGATACGAACCGAATCGTGGGTTTGCTGTATCGTTACAGCCCTAATAAGTATGCAAATTAGGTATTATCTCATTAAATATGCACTAATTTGCATATATTTCCAGAAGAGAAATCTGAACATTGGATAAAGCCAGATTAAAAATTCTTGTTTCATCTTGTTGACATATTAGAGTCAAAGGTTTTTACAGAGGGGATTTTGGATATCTCATTATATCACTCCATTAATCAGTCAAAACTGTCAACAGCCATAAAAAAATACATTTTTGCCCTGTTTTTAGGTATAAAATGTTGCATAAATCAGAATCTGAATGATATATGAACAAACCTCACTGTAAGAACCTTAAGAATATAGATAGGAATACAACTGGAAAGTTTGGTGTGTGTAAGTGCTGCTCAGAGTATGAGGAAAAAAAAAACATTTTGAGAATCACGTTGTCAGAAATTGACATCAGCCAATGAGATTTCGCTTTTAGAGGTAAATGCCCCATTGTACTTTCACGATTGGTTGCTGATAAAAAAGGAAATTACCATATTTGGATCCGACAACATTGTACAGGAGAGAGATAGCTTTCCAATGGTATATGTGTATGTGTAATGCTATATACAGTATACAGCAAACGCGGAGCAGCGTGTTGATTTGGAACGGCAACTTTTGTTGAATTTAGGAGAAATCTAGTGCAAAATACCTAAAAGTGTATTTTGGACTTTTTTTCCACCACAAGTCTGAAAGAAGACATGTTACTGAAGACAAATAGCCCAAAATCAGTGGAAAAAAAAGGGATGTTTTTGCCTGCGGTGTCTCCCCTTCACTGAAATGCGCTGTTATTGTTTTGTGAAACACAAATACAAACCATATTTATCTGACCCATTTATAAGTGTTGGACCTTGAACATAATGTCTAAAATCAACATGAATAATGAACTGATGTGATATCAATGTGCAAATGTGTGTGTTAAATGATGTCTGCAGCTCTCCAGAAAGTAAGAAAGACTTCTTGAAGATGGTTCACTCCATCCTGAGAGATAAACAGCGCCGTCAGCTGTTGAAGACAGAAAGTCTTCCTCCAAATCAGCAGTACGTTCCCTTCGGAGGAAAACGCCTGTGTGCTCTTAAAGGAGCCCGACCGGCCATGAACAGAGCAGGTACACACACACACACACACACACACAGCTGATGCTAAACACTGACTTCAGTTGAGCCGCAAATCAGCATATTAGAATGATTTCTGAAGGATCATGTGACACTGAAGTACTGTAGTGTTCATTTTGTCAACTATTTTTAATTGAGTCTTAGTCCTGTGTCAGATGTACTTTTTATTTTGTTTCATGTTTAATCAACCTTGTCCTGTTTTTGTTTAGACAAGTTTTAGTCGACTAAATGTCTGAGCAATATTAGTCTAGTTTTTTAGTCAATTGTGTAATGGTTGAATTGAAAATCACAATTATTTTGCTCAAAATTATAATAAATAGAAATGTATTTGTACCTTTCATTAGAATTATTGTATTTTCACCTATAAGCACAAATATAAGTCAACAGATATGCATATGGTTTATTTTACCTCATCTTGTTTCCAGAATTATTATAGGCTATTTATCATATACTGGTAAAAACAAAAAACTCCAATAATTCCAAATTACAGTAATGTTTTTCTATTAAAACAACAGCAAAAAAAGACATTGTATTGTCACATAGAGGTTGCGTAAGTGCATTAATTCAGCAATTGCAAATATAGTCGAGAGATTCATGTTTGGATTTATCGGCAAACAGCGTGAGTGGCTCATGACAGAACACAGACCGACTGAACGACACTTTCATTTAAGCAGAAAATCTCACAGAAACAGTAAAACACCGGGTAGAAAACTTTTTTTTTTTTTTATAGAAAAGCTCTGATTGGGGGATTTAATTTCTTGAAATCTGGCAACCGCAAGCATGAAAAGCTTGTAACGGCTGGTTAAAAACAGTCTGTAATGTTTTGTTGTCTCTTTTGTTCGACAAAAACACAGAGTGATTTATTTTTTAACTATATTTTAGTGTCGTCATTTTCGTTAACAATATTGCATGTTGATAAAGTCACATTTAAAGACGTTGGTGTCATCTTTGTCATGGAAAAAAAAGGTTGTCATAGATTTCATTAACGAAATTAACTCTACACTGAAGACTGCTTATGATCATGTGACACTAATGATGCTGAAAATGGATATATATTTAAATTACATTTTATCATACATTCACATATAAAATAGTTATTTTAAATAGTAAAAATCTTTCTCAATATTACTGTTTTTATTGTATTTTAATCAAATAAAAGCATAAAATACTTATTTTTCATTGGGTTCATGTGGTTAACACTGCTTCCAAACCTTTGGGCAACTTGTTTACAGAGTTTAACTCAAACAAATGACCAAAATGTCCTCTGTAGATGTGTGAATAATGCTCAATGTTTTATATCTCCTCAGTGTCCGCTCCGACTCGCACTCTGGGCCGAAGGAAACTGGTGCGAAACCGCTTCACCATCGACACGGACATCGTTTTCGACACCGAACCCGACAGCGACTCGCCGGACTCCCAGCATGCTCAGCAGCAGAGCGGCATCCCGGCGGGCGACACCGACCGCTGGGTGGAGGAACAGTTCGACCTCCAGCGCTACGAGGAGCAGGAACACGACGTGAAGGAAACGGACATCCTGAGCGACGACGACGACTTCTCTCAGTCCGCTCTGAGCCCGTCCACCGAGCCGGACCTGGAGGGCCCGCTTTCTGCCCTCTCGCTGGAGGGAGACACCGAGGAGGACGAGGACGAGGAAGCGGAGAGCAAGAAGGACTACAAATCCCAGCATGCCAAGCTCTCTCACGTAGGGAAGCAGTGCGCCATGTCAGTGGCCAGTGTGGATGAGCAGGCGCTGCCTGATGAGGTCATCTGGGTGCGACGGGACAGCAGCGCAGAGAACGAAACCCAGAGCTGAAACGCATCAGGAGACGGACTCAATGAACGCTCGGCCGATGCATGACGACGGTTTCTCCTCACTAATATTCCCGAATGTTAGACATTCCTGTCGAAATCTCGCTGTAAGATATGATGCTTATCCACCGTAGACACTTACACACATTAGCTGAGCTCTACGTGTGCGCTGTGGCCAATCAGAAACCGCCGGGAACGTGGTGGTACAATCAATAGAATTAGAAATTGCACATTCGACGTTGGCAGCCGCCAACATCTGCCAAACATTTTCATTGTTTATTTCTAAAACAAGGGCTGTGATTTATTTATTATGTCCTTTAGATGTAAGACGAAACAACAGCCGGATAAAATATGATGCATTTTTGTTTGTTTAACATTCTCATATTTGTACAGAAAAGCCGTAAACGCCCCCCAAACTTTGGATTTGTATATATTTGAGTTTATTTCTTTTCAATTTATCCGAAATGTACAATACTGCGCACTATTCTGACCTGAAAAATACATGTGAGTTGAATATTCATTGAGTAATTGTGTTGAATATTGAATATTGATTGATCTCAGGTCAAAATAATGCTGAACGGATTTTTTTTTATGATTCCTTTCTCCGAGCGGAGGATTTTTTTACAGTTCATTCTCCTCGGTCACTATGTCCTGTTTTACTTGAATTTTGTTGATAAATGCAATATGATTTTTAGCTGATGGACTGTTCTGTTCACGTTTATATGGTTTGTTGTGGTTCAGCCCTGCATAACTGACACATTAATCAACACTCGCATTATAGAAGACGACCCGAGTCTCTACACAGACAAAATGTGTACAGTGTAACTTATTTTTTAATTGACCTTTTCATTGATTTTGTTCTGTTTTAGCTGTGAGTTTCTCAGTTACACAAGCAACTTTTGGTTCGTGTTTTAAAAAATCCAAAATTTGCTGAATGCAATCAAGAAAAGCCACTGGAAAATATTTTGGATGATAATGAATTCTAATTGAATACATTCCCATTGAGCTATAGAGACTGCATTTTTATTTTGTACATAGAGCTGTGGATTGATATTATATCAAATAAACTGGTTTCGTACATATCCAAAGCCGATCCCTGTGGCTTCTTCATTTCCAGTCACATTTCCACCAGTGTTAATATGAAGCCCTCATGTTTTGACCTGCGTGTGTGATCTTGCCCTTTACGCATAAAAGTCAATCACGGTTGGAATTTTAAATGTGCGGCACCGCTTGGCATCGATGACAGATGGAAGTGCCAGGATCGCTTCAGGCTGAATGTTTTGAGCGGAAACTCTGGAGTCAGGAGTGAAATATAGGATGAGTGAACCAATCAATCTCTCAGCGCTCAGAAGTGTGTGAGATTATACGAGCTGATAGAGTTGCTCTCCTCAGGCCAGAGTGACATCATCAGACCACACACGCATCATCATCATCAGTGCACATCATTCATAGAAATTAATTCAGCAATATTTACTTTATATTGATTATATTTAAGTAATCTGAAGAATCAGCTTGTTGTTTTTTTTTTGCTTTTTTTTTTTTTTTTTGCTTTATGTGGCATTCAGATCATAGTAATAAAGGTTGATTTTAACCTTCCGAACAAGTGGATTTTTCTTTTAAAAAAGTCACGTCAGGGCTTTTAAGAAATGGTCACTCATTTTTTTCTTTTTTGCTGTTGTGCATGTTTATTTTTGTGAAATTCGATAATTATCTTTTCTAAACAATGATATTAACATTTTTTGTACAATACTTTTTTGCTGTTTAATGAATTATTTTGAATCTCATAATTGTTATACAGCTGAAAATGTATTATTTATAATAAGTTATATATTTATAAATTAATATATTTATATAGAGATGTATTAGGCTACATCTACGTGTTGATATTTTTTGCTTCTTTTTGTTGTTGTTGTAACCATTAGATTAAAAAAAAGCAATCTGCCTCCCAGTGGTCGAATTAAGGTGGTACCATATTAGGCAAGTGCACATTAATATGCGAAAGCGTTATTTTGAGTGTAGAACTGAGATGTTAATAATATGCAATGTTATTATGCCTCATGTCGAACTCGAAGCCATTACATCTGACACTTTAAGGTTTCGGTAAGTTTATTACTACAATATGTATGGCCCTCAGGGTTGCCAACTCTCACGCATCGTAGTACCCCAGAGTGCAGTCTGGACGATGGGGCGGGGCGACACTTTGGGGCGGGGTTACACGTGTCGCTCCGCCCACCCCCAATTTAATTGGCTTATTATACAGCAATCTTATTGGCCTGATTCAAGCCTGAGCATGCGCATTTTTTATGTACTATTTTTGTGAATGATTTGTCCATATTAAAGAAATATTAAATGCTAACTCTAATCGTATATTATCGGTTTACCATGGTATTTTTAGTTAAGATCTATTGGATAATGTTTTATTGTTAAGACACAGTATAGACAAAGTTATTGTTTAAAAACGAACGCTTGGTGACAGCACCGACAGCACCATTTCATATTTCCACCAGGTCGGTCGGTGGATCAGCTCAAACTCTGGATTTTACGCAAATTATGATAAATCGCTGTATTAAAGGAAAGACATCGGACAAACCCGAACGCAAGCAGCTGATTTTAGTGCTCTGATTTTTTAGCACGACCGTTTTTTGTTTATTTTTTTAACGAGATTTGTTCTCCAATGCTTGCATTTTTTGGCACAAAGTGCAAATAAAATGTTTAATGGCAAACACATATTTCCTTGTTGTTTACCTGTTAAAAATAGTTTCAAATATTAACACTGGCATAGGCTATATCTGTAGCCTAACTATTTTAAAAAATCACCGCTGTAAATCTGTGCATATAGGCCTATAGCCTAACAGCCTACTTATAGCTACTTATTTATATACCTACTTACTTAAATTGAGCACATAAATAATCATAATTGCTATAGATCGACATAATAATATCTGTTTTAGTAAAAAAAAAATTCCACTTTTCAGCACTGCAGGTTTTTAAATTCCCATTGTACGCAAAAAAAAAAAAAAAAAACACACACACACACACACACACACAAAAAAAAAAACAATGGCCAGGGCTTGTTTTATTTGGTAGCCTATTATTGTCTTATTTGTCACTTTCGGAACTGTGTCTTACTGAAATACAGTGAATTATCATCATGTAGTGTAAAACCCCGAGTTTATTTATAATGGAAAAATGAAGAAGCATATTAATGATGTAAAATGTCGCAGCACTGCATGACATTCGGAAAATATTACTATCAGCTTAATAGGCGATCTCTCCTTGCAATGCTATAATTTGATGCAGTCATGATCATTGCTCACTTAAAGTGCCATTGACTTATCTGCTGGGTAAATTAATAAATATAATTTAGCTAAATCTAAAACATCGTATGATTTATATCAGCAACATATTTATTTATATCGCCCAGCTCTAAAACGGCTCAATATGAATGCTTAGGCCTATATTACTGTTTGTAAAGCTGCTATAAAACGATGTGAATTGAGCGCTATACACATTTTTTTTACTTCACTTGATATAGACCTAGGTATCGTGGCCACGAATGAAGAATTCGTTCCCCATATTTAGCAGCACACGGCGGTCTGCCTTAAGGGATTGTTATTGTTTGTTGTACAGTAACTTCATTTAACTTATTAAGTCGTATTAAGTTAATAAAAACATTATTTAATTGATCATTACTGAAATCGCCATGCGACAACGTAGTAGCCTACGGCCAAACTGCGCGAAACTGCGTAGATAGAAGATCATTCATAAACTCGTACATAAAGGAATGCGCATGCTCATGCCTCAAGTGTCTACTCCAATAAGATTGCTGTATTATAAACCAATGAAATTGTTGGTAGGCGGAGCGACACGTGTCGCCCCGCCCCAAAGTGTCGCCCCGCCCCATCGTCCAGACTGCACTCTGGGGTTACTCCACGCATCTGGCGTGACACTCACGCTTTCAGCATCAATCTCACGCTCTCACGCACACGCAAGAAATGTCACGCTAAAATCCATTTTTCTCCCCTCTCAATCCGTTAATTTTCTATTGATGACTAATATTGACTAGACCACAGTGTATTAATGACAGGAGAGGAGTTTAGCTGAGCCCACAGCTGTAACATCTGCCAACAACGTTCTCACTGCAGTATTTTCTGATCGTTGATTCGCTGAAAATCTTTGCACCTGATACGTCAGTTGCGTGTGAGAGTTCAGAGAGAGTTCGGAGCATAGGTGCGGAGTCGGAGCCGCTAATGCGCGTTTGAAAGTTTGGATGACAATCAAGGTAAGCAGATAATAAAATGATGTGCCTTGTCACTACAGACGTAGCCTTGCCTAATCAGTCTGTGTGCCGAGACAGCGCTCGACAGTGCGCGAGTCGAGTGTGTCCGAGAGCGCGCTCGACAGTGCGCGAGTGAGATCGAGTGTGTCCGAGCATAATATAGTTTGTTTATAAATTAAATATACATTTCCGCATTAGGATGATCTCTGTAGCCTATTGGTATAATCTGAAGCGTTTTAATTAGTTTACATGGTTATAAAATAAAACTATAAAATAACTTGCAGGGAACGTTCAAAGAAAACATCTTTGTTTGACCGGTTGTGAACACGTGAGGCAAACACGACTAGAATTTGGCTTAAATAACCTCTGATGATGACCTGTAGGTTATAAAAATAAAACCTCAAGATATTATATTTTATTATCATTATTTATGTTGGTACATTGTTCAGTATTATATTGAGAGCACTTTTTGTTAGTGTATATAGGCCTAATGTTTTATAATAATAATTTGTTCTATTTAGTGTACATTCCATTCATTTAACATATTTAATATTGGGGGTATTTTTTTTATTTTTTTAAGTAATGCAATTACTTTCCCTGGTAATTAGTTACTTTTTTTGGTACATTTTGAAAAAGCGTTTCCATTCTATTAGTTTTTTTTTTTTTTGCATACATCAGGGTTTATATTAAGTAAACAAGGACTGACATTTTTTAAATTAGGGTTACCAAAAATTTTCTCCGCTCACGCGTACTGAAATTTTACAGAGTCTCACTCCAGCCAAAGCCCCGAAGTTGGCAACCCTGGGCCCTATGTTCCTTACGTTTATGTTTTATTGTTGAAAGTAAATTCTTTCTGTTACAGTTTTGACATAGATGTGGAGAAGATAAACAATGAACACTTTGACCTTTAACCTGACTTAGGCTACTTGAAGGATTCTGTGGTCGACTTCACTAGAGAAAAGTGAGGGAAAACAAGGCAAGTTTATCAAGTTAAGAGATTTCCGTACTAAATTAACCTACATTTAGGCTAAATATTAACCTA
The DNA here is from genome assembly GCF_949152265.1 of Phoxinus phoxinus. NCBI lineage: Eukaryota > Metazoa > Chordata > Actinopteri > Cypriniformes > Leuciscidae > Phoxinus > Phoxinus phoxinus. The sequence goes on from NC_136879.1 coordinate 37,594,053, forward strand.
CACAGCTCATAAAAGCCTGTTCTGTGGTGCTACTATGGTAAAATCACGGAACCAGATGGTAATACGACGTAGTGAATGATTAGCATTCTTGCTAATCATTGTCATCTGGTTCCATAATTTTACCAAGTAAATTACTGCGGTAAATTTACGTGAAAGAGTACTTATGTATACGTTTAACCGTGGTATGTGTAAAAACGATACAATGAAACATTTATATGATTATTATTTATTAATTGGATGCTGTGGAATTTAGTATTTTTCCCCTGGTGATTTTGATATTGAACATGTAGTTTTACACAGATGCGCTAGATGGCGCACTAACATTTCGTGTAAATATGAAAATCCGAGGAACATTTTCATTTACGATGCTTGAAAGATAAACATTGAGGGATTTTCTTTACTACAAAAGTCTAATAAAATATCACATATTTTCTGAGCATGTATAGTGGTTTCCTCTATTGAAGCAGGAGTGAAACATTTCTACTGTCTACAGTAAAGTAAAAGGTGAAGTCCTGTCTAATAAGAAAAGTGTGATATTGACAGAATACATTTAGTCATATGTTGTTAAATGTCACTCTTGTTCTCTGAGGTTGGACGTCTGAGTTGACATATGAAACTCAGTCACAGATGAAGTCACAGCGGCCCGACCCGTCAGACAGGTTTGAAAGTTTCTGTTGACTTCAATGAACCTCTTGCAGATTATAATTCACAGTATTTTACATGAACACTATTGACATTTTAGCTCAGTTGAGATGAGCTCCTGTAAATGTGCTCAACGTAATCCAGGTCGATGTAAAAAATACATTTACATTAGATTACAAAAGAAAAAATATTATATAGTCTTTGATACCTGCCAGTAGAGGATGACCTGGGAATATTTAGGAGCCATAAACATGTTTTTACTTAGAGAGACCCTGTATTTTGCATAATTTTTTATTATAAGTATTATATTTGTCTTCCTGATATGGGATTATGTTGTCTTTTCCATGCATAATGGTGGCAAACACCAGTGAGCATCATATACGCTCAGTGAAACTGGAAGATTTGAAAACTGTAGGTATCCTAGATAAACTTCTCTTTGTAAATTGAGGTAAAAGTTTAACAACTGTCGATGATTTGATTTGTTCACGTCACTTAGAACAGCAAGATTCAGATTATTGTTCTTACAATGCAATTTATACAATGTATTATGTTGTTTGGTCCTTACAAAATTAGCAATAACTGTTTTATTTACTCGTTTTATTGTACGTGCACTTGATGAATATTAATTTTGGGTTGCCAGTAGCTGTAGTTCTACTATCTTAAATAAGTATCTCACTATTACCAGTTTCTCAAATAACTGGTTAAAGTTTCACAGAATCATAAATGGAATTATTTTAAGATGTGTTTGTGCTTTTTAATTATTATTTGCGCAGACTATTATTTCAAAGCAGGCGTGATGATGAAAGAGAAAAGAGCCACAAACAGGTTTGGATCAAAATTAGGGTGAGTAAATAATTATATATATATATTTTTTCTTTTTTTGGTGATCTAACCCAGTGGTTCTCAACCTTTCTGACCTTTTGACCCCCATTGTTCACTGCAATATTATAAGGCCCCGCAATGTGGGATAATATATTTCCTTTTCCCAGTTGTTTGTGATTTATTGGTTAAGGATTAAGGATTTTCTTTTGAAAGAAAGTTATATTTAAAATATCTTTAATATTAAAATCTAATATTTTGCATACTTTTCACTCACAATTTTCTACCTGATAAAATATTTTAGAACTTGGCATAACTAGAAAATGTTATTATATATTAACATGTATTATGTTTAGGTAACACTTATGTATACCACATTATAAAGGTATTCATAATGTACAGAATCATTGTTGCATATGAAATTAGTTGTGTGTCCTGTGTTTTAATGAAATATATGGTAACACTTTACAGAAATGTCCCATTTGTTTACATTAATGTATTCTAGTTAAAATGAACTAATAATAGGGCTGTAACGATTAATCGCAATTAATCGAAATCCAAAATAAAAGTTTGTGTTTACATAATATATGTGTGTGTATTGTGTATAATTATTTTGTATATATAAATACACACACATGCATGTATATATTTAATAAAAATGTGTTATTTATATATATAAAATAGTTCTATTTATATATAATATAAATCATATAAAAATATATATGCAGTATATAAATGTAAATATTTCTCAAATATATACATGCATGTGTGTGTATTTATATAGACAAAATAATTATACTCAATACACACACATATATTATGTAAACACAAACTTTTATTTTGGATTTCGATTAATCACGATTAATCGTTACAGCCCTAACTAATAATGAACAATATATTTTTATAGCACTTTTTAACCTTTGTTTATAAAAAAACAATTGTTCATTGTTTATGTTAGTTCAGTGCATTATCTAATGTTAACAGATTATTTTTTTTATTTAAAAATATGTTAGCAAATGTAAAAATTACAGTTAAATAGGATTCATAAACGCTGTAGTATTGGTTCGTACTTCGTAGTCAACTAAAGTTAACAAATAAAACATTGTTGTAAAGTGTTACCAAATAAACAATGAGTAGATAAGTATTAATGTATAAATGTGATTACAATTATTCATGAGATTATTCAATGCATTATAATGTGTATTAAAAGGCATAATTTATGCATTAATTACTTTTATAATGCATTATATATAAAGCCTTCAAGTAATGTGTTACCAATATATTTTATTAATTTTGTTTACTTTTCTAGGTCTATACAGTAAATGACACTTTTAAAATTTATATATATATATATATATATGTACCTTTTCTAAAATAAAATGGTTGAGAGGACAA